>NW_015410132.1:0-2041 GCF_001527695.2 Protobothrops mucrosquamatus
TTGTTCTCACTCTTAGGAAGTCTCTCCTTAGTTCCAGGTTGCTTCTCTCCTTGATTAGTTTCCATCCGTTGCTTCTTGTTCTGCCTTCTGGTGCTTTGGAGAACAGCTTGAGCCCCTCTTCTTCGTAGCAGGTTCTCAAATATTGGAAGACTGCTATCATGTCAGCCCTAATCCTTCTTTTCAGTAGACTCAGAAGAAGCTTCTTGGATGAGAAGCAAAACATCTTCCAAGAGAAACAGGAAAGTCCAGTTGCCTCCTGAAAAAGCACCTCAGTGTTTCCACACAGCTGTCGGTCACCTTCTCTTTCCTTCCAGATTTCCTAGCGTCAGAGACCACGTCTTCGTATGATGTGCCTGAAATATTCCCAAGAGAAAGAAAGTCAGACGAATAGGGATCTAAATGTTGACTGATTAACTGTGATGGAGTAGGACTGAATTTCAGCCACAACACAATTGGGATCCTGACACAACTGGGATTCTTGGATAGCTCCACTGTTCCACCAAGGAATTCCTGGGGGGGGGGAAGGGCAAGTTGCTAATCTTGCCACGAGGCAGTCAAAGGAGAAAGATGGATAATTGTAGAATGTGGCTTTGATCCAGCGAGGCGCTGAGCTTGTGAGTTGCTGAAAATAATCTGGAAGGAAGACATAGGTCCTGTGAATGCTGCCTTAAGTAACAGGCATCTTCATTCCAGATTAGGCCTTAGCTAGGTCCAACTTTGAGGGTTTCTCAGAAATAATGCAGAGGGTTGGTCTAGAACAGGGGTCCCCAACCCCCGGTCCGTGGACCGGTACCGGTCCGCGGCATGCCAGCAACCGGTCCGCACAAACAAGCAAAGCCCCATCCGCGGGATGCAGGCAGCACACAAAACCACGCCCCCTCCGGTCCGCGGAAAAACCTCTCTCCACGGAACCGGTCCCTGGTGCCCAAAAAGTTGGGGACCTCTGCTGTAAGACTAGGGTCCCCAACCCCTGGTCTATGGACCAGTACCAGGCTACGGCATGCCAGCAACCGGTCCACACAAACAAGCAAAGCCCCATTCGCGGGATGAAGGCAGCACACAAAACCACGCACCTTCCGGTCCGCGGAAAAACCTCTCTCCACGGAAGCGGTCCCTGGTGCCCAAAAGGTTGGGGACCTCTGGTCTAGAAGACCTTCAAGGTCCCTTCCAACTCTATTATTCTGTATCTGTAACTGCTGCACACATCATCTGGCTTAGCCTCAGTTCACAACTGGGAAAGGATACACAAAGGATATTATCAGCAGATGGAGCTGCTGTGCTTTGAATCTTTGTTAGCTGCGTCAGTAGCTCCCTCAAATAATATATAACCGCCACCGTCAAGCACCGTATTTGCGGAGACCTGAGCACTGTAAGGAATGAGTCCATTAAATACTTCATGGAAAGAACAAGACGAGATGGAGCCGATTGTGTCAAACTCGGAGAGGAAGCTGGAGAGTTGGGATAGGAGAATAAATCATAGAGGAACACCTCCGGAATTTAACAGACGTTTTTCTGACCGAGCCATTCTATTAAAAGGTGGAGGCTTTTGCGCGCTGCTTCTTTCTTCATCAGATGCAACAGTTGGCTAGCCCGGGGGTCTTCAGACGTGGCCCTTTTAGGACTTGTGGACTTCAACTCCCAGAATTCCTCAGCCAGTGTTCACATTGGCTGAGGAATTCTGGGAGTTGAAGTCCCACAAGTCATCAAAGGGCCAAGTTTGAAGACCCCTGTCTTAAATCTAACAACCAAAATGGAGGCTGGCTGAGGAATTCTGGGAGTTGAAGTCCTACAAGTCATAAAAGGGCCAAGTTTGAAGACCCCTGTCTTAAATCTAACAAACAAAATGGAGGCTGGCTGAGGAATTCTGGGAGTTGAAGTCCCACAAGTCATAAAAGGGCCAAGTTTGAAGACCCCTGTCTTAAATCTAAGAAATAAAATGGAGGCTGGCTGAGGAATTCTGGGAGTTGAAGGCCCCAAGTCAAAAAAGGGCCAAGTTTGAAGACCCCTGTCTTAAATCTAACAAACAAAATGGAGGCTGGCT
>NW_015410133.1:0-2041 GCF_001527695.2 Protobothrops mucrosquamatus
CCTGCCAAAGAGCAGATCGCTGGATCCCACGGTTTCTGTGCCCCCCCCCCCCACCGCTAGGATTCTCCTCCCTCATCATCGGTTAGCGAAGAGCCTTGGGGCTGCCTAAATCAATAAATCACTATAGTCAGTTATTACTTGAGCAGTTTTATTTCTCCTTCCTTCTCTCTTAATCTCCTGCCTCTCCCCCTCCCTCCCATAATCCACAGCTCTCCACCCTCCTATCCCTCTCAGACTGGCTGGGGGGCTTGCGGGGGGGCTTGCAGGGGGCGGTGGGTGCAGGTGGACCTTGCTTTATGTCCCACGGGGGGGGGGATGCAGAGGTGGCCTTTCCCACAGCGCTAGTCCTGGTCACTCGTTCCCCCCAAAGAGCGGCTCCCTCCAATTTGGTCCCACTTGGGTGCTGAGGTCACCTGACGAGGAACCCCCCTAACGTTGCCGGAAGAAGGAGCCTCTGCTCCTGCAGGCACCAGCTTCTGGAGTTGGGGGGTGGTGGAGGGAGTGTGCAGGGATCCTGGCCCTGCTTCTGGGGAGATGGGGGCTCCCTCAGCCAGGGGGGTTCCTTCTCTTCCTTCTGCTCAGTCTCGGCAGCACCAGGCCCCCGCCCGCTCAGGGGGGCTTTGACTGCTCTCCGCACTGTGGAGAGCGGGTGTCAAAGGAGGGGCAGCGGAGCCCCGATGTGCCCCTTGGGCAGAAGAGAGCAGAGCCGCCAGCAGTGACTCCTGGGGCTGCCAAGGGCCTCTCACAGCTTATCAGACCACGGCAGGGAGCGGAAGGTGCCTCGGGTGGCACCCAGATCCCCTCCACCCTTCCCAGACGTCTCCCGGGAGATAAGGGCCACCTATCCCTCGGCAGCCCATCTGGCTCAGGGGCAGATTCTCCAGCGAGGTGAGTGGCGCGATTCTCAGGGCCTCCTGCTTCTCCCGGGCCTGGAAAGCCAGCAAGGAGTTCCAGGGGCTGCTGAGCCAACAGGTGGGTCCCCTTAGCCGCCACATCGGAGAGCTGTGGGGAGGCCCTAGAGGGAAGGGTGGGCAGCCCGTGTCGCCTTTGCAGGGCCAGACTCTCCCTTCTGGCCTGGGGGTGGCTGCAGCAGCAGAGAGCAAGAGGGAGGACTGGGGGGGGGCCCTGGGCACATGAGAGTGACTGACTTGCTGGCCTTCACGCAGGAAGGAGGCGCATACAGGGCCCCTCTGGGCAAACCCATTGAGCAACGGCTTGCAAGAATTAAAGCAGCAGGTGGAGAGTCTGTCAGGAGGGTCGAACCGTTGAGTCAGCCGAGTCTGAGACATTGCAGAGGGTGCTGGCAGGGGCAGAGGTTACCCCGAAAAAGGCTCAGGGCTCTTGGTCTCTTCCAGCATGTGGCTCGGGACCCCCATCCTGGTCCTCCTCCTCCTCCTCTTCAGGGCCGGCCGAGGGGACCAGGATTGCAGTGGCGCTCCGAACGAGAGCTGCCCCCATCAAGACATCCAGAGGGGCAGAGGCATCACAGAGATCCCCAAGTCGGTTTCTCCCGTTGTCACTGAAATGTTCTTTATTGAGACCAGCATTGGGGAAATCAGGCGGGGGGCCTTCGAGAACATGTCTAACCTGGTGAAGATTGAATTCATAAACAGCAAGGTTGAAAGAGTTGAAGCAGGAGCTTTTGATAACTTGGAGAAATTGGTGGATTTGGAAATCACGGGGGCCGAGTTAGAGGATCTCCCCGTGGGCACCTTCCGGTCCCTGAATCACCTGCGGAGAGTGAACCTGAGGGACTCCCAGGTGAGAAGGATCGAAAAAGGGCTGTTTGATGGTCTTGGGGGTTTGGAAGAGGCTTATCTGCACCGGAACGAAATCGCCTCCCTCCCTGACGGAGTCTTTGACGGGCTCCCCAAACTCTCCTTGTTACATCTGGGGCGGAACCAGATCTCCAACGTCTCTCCGGACCTCTTCAAGCAACTGACCCAGCTGAAGACTCTCCGGCTGCAGAACAACCAGATCGGGAGTCTGGCGGAGGGGACCCTGGACAGCCTGCAGGATCTGGTGGAGCTCAATCTGGAAA
>NW_015410134.1:0-2040 GCF_001527695.2 Protobothrops mucrosquamatus
GCTTCAGAAATTAAGATAAAGTGCAAAAAATAATTTGAATTAGTCTTAAAGCAGGAAGGGAGTAGTTTTCAAGCTTGGGAGTCTCCTCCCTCCAGAGCTAATAGCAACTGATTTCTACACTTAATCCGAATTGTAGAAAATGGAACAAAAACTAGATATTTGCTATACTAATCCAGCATCCCTTTCTCCTTTCATTTCACTAAAACAACATTTAACATTCCAATTGCAGAATTACTGTGTCCGAGGCAGTTTGGCTTTTAGAATGTTTTATGGGTAGGTGGAATGGCTTTTACTTTTGTTTTTTTAGGACACAGTCAATTCCAACTTATTCCAAAGGCTTCGTGTATTACCTAGGAAATAGGTTAGTCCTAGCTAGATTATTTTTGCAGCTAAAAACAATATTTGGAAGACATGTGCATTCCTGCACTGGTGGAAATATACCGTAGTTTGTGTCTACTTCATTTCTGGAAATGTGTTGTTATTATTTATTCAATTTACATCCCATCTTTCCATCAAGTGAGCACAGAAAATGACTAACAATAAAAGGAAATAATTAAAGGAATAAAATCTTATAAAAATACTTAAAATAATTATTAACAAATACAACTGGAATGTATTGTCAAATGGGTCACATTTTCAGTAGCTAATGTCACAGTAAAAATGGGTTAGCTTCAGAAATATGAATGTTAGAAGAATACAAGATGTTCCCATATTGTGAAATGTAAGGCAACTGCCTTGATTTATGTTCATTCTCTTCCCTGTGTTGAAAGAATCACAACCCAAAAACTGGATTGACTAGAATCTTTTTTTTTAATTTAGCAATTTTTTTTCAAAATACTACCATTAAAATACTTTATGAAATCAAAATATGCTGTTTAAAACTGTGTTCATATGATTCTGCAAGTTTACACTTTCTTTCTGAGCAATCAGTATACTAGAAATTAGGAACGGAACAAGTATTTGTCTATGTTTATTAGATAATTCATATTTTATTGGACAATAAAATTAAAAATAGCCTGTGTGTTCATTACTTGTTCTTATGCCAGCTAAAAACTAGGAAAATGAGTACATCAAAACTGCATTTGATAATAAAATGCAACCGCATATAGCTTTTAGTCAACAGACAGCAAAATCCAGTTGCATTTGATTATTGGATATATATTTTAAAATGTTTATTGAAGTCTGATTATTCTTCTGCTATTTTTGGAATTGCTAAAAGGAAGATAATGACTAAAAGAATGAGGAAGACCATAGCTCAGTGTCTTATGCTTTGCATGCAAAAGGTCCCAGTTCAATCTCTGGCATTTTCCAGAATTAGAAAACACTTTTGGCTGAAAATCCGCAAAGTCGTTCACTGTTACCAGAACGTTATGTATTACATCAATACTTGGGGTAAGGCAATAATAATCTTTGGATGGTAATTTGATGCTGCAAATTATTCATGTAGTAGACAAGCAAGGACATTTCAGAAAAGCACCTCTTAGTGAAAGAGACCATGAGTGGGCTATTTTTCCTACCAATTGCCATATTTCCTCAGGGACCACAAGAGTAAAAAAATGTTCAAAATATCAATTTTCTTTGACATCCCAGCTACAAGGAAAGGATATGCAAGTCTCACCAGAGGTTTGAACTTGTATAGAAGGATGGAATTAAAGTGAGGATCACATGAACTTACATGAGGATGAGGGGATAGATGGGGAACTCATCAAATTTGCAGATGACACCAAGCTGGCAGGAATAGCCAACATCCAGAAGACAGGCTTAAGATACAGAAGGATCTGGACAGACTTGAACACTGGGCGCTATCTAACAAAATGAAATCCGATGGTGAAAAAAGTAAAGTTCTACATTTAGGCAAGATAAACCAAATGCACAGGTATAGTATAGGGGGTACCTTGCTCAATAGTAGTAACTGTGAGAGGGACCTCGGAGTCCTAGTGGACAATCACCTAAATATGAGCCAGCAGTGTGCTGCAGCTGCCAAAAAGGCCAACACAGTGCTAGGCTGCATTAACAGAGGGATAGAATCAAGATCACGTG
>NW_015410135.1:0-2040 GCF_001527695.2 Protobothrops mucrosquamatus
TTTGTAACTTTCCAAAATCAACATTCTAATCACCCTTTTGCTATTGAGTCCAAAACATATTTTTTTTGAAGTTCTTAATCTTATATTTAAAATTAATATCACTAAGGATTGAAGGAGATTCCCCTGGTCTTGTTAAACCTGCCATTCCTAAGATTACTCATAACTGAAAATCAATTAACAAGCAATTGCCAAACTGATTTAAAAAAAAGAATCTTTGTAAACTCTGTGTCCATAAAGGCTCCAACTGGGCAAGGATGCCATTCTCTCTTCTTCCAGAGTTGTAAAGCTACCATATTGTGGTTTCCCTTGAGGAGCAACTCTCTGGAGCACTTGTGGGTGATCCCATGTCTTCTCCTTGTCCAGAGAGAAATCCCCGACCCGCTCACTGGCTCTTCATACCACTACAGTTGTCAGTGCCACTCTTAGCAGAGCTGTCTTCAGTTTGCCTTTTCTTCCATGGAAGTCCTCAGCTTAAATACAGTTTAAAGTCAGCTACTTATTTATCTAGTTTTATCACATTGTTGAAGTACTCAATTTCCTCACAGAGAGAATCTGGGTGGTATACAGTAAAATATTAAAGTATAAAAAATAGTATGTAAAAGTTATTTTTTTTTAAAAAAGCAAGGATGATTAAGACAGTGTTAAAAATTAATTGAGGGGCAAAGGGAGGGCTTTTGGGGCACTAACCAGCCCCACAATTGCATGCTTTCTGTGTTCTCCACTGAAGGCCACAGAGCCATGTTTTTACTCCTTTTCAGAAGGCCAGGAGAGTGGGGGCCTGCCTTACCTCTGGGGAAGGGGGTTGCCCATGCTGTGTGTGTGTGTGTGTGTGTGTGTGTGTGTGTGTGTGTGTGTGTGTGTGCGTGCAGAATATTCCAGGGTGTGGGAAACAGCAGAGAAGGACCCCTTTCAGGACCCCATCAGTCAGATGGAGTCCACAACATACGTTCTCCACCAACTTATGCCCACATCCTGTACTCAACTTGGAACGTTCTGAGAAATTCACAGTTAATTGTAGCTCTTCTGTCAGTGTAATCAAAGACAATTTTTAGCTACTGCTAAATTTGGACATAGTTATATATCATAGAATCTTTACTGTACATGGTAAGAATTGACCATTTGACAGCCCCATTTATCAAGAGTCCAAGGATAAATCCTACTGAAGTTGATCTATGTAAATCTCAGCTGATATCAAGGAAATGTAAAACTCACACTGAGTGATGAAAGCTTTGCTCTTGTCAAGTGATACATCAACCAATAAGGAGCCTGGAGAGCAGGAAAATCCAGAGGTGTAGGAATAACAGGAAGAACAACTATAGCGGCTACAGCTGCTTACTGTGTTTCCCCCAATTTGTTCCATTATTCAGGTAATATTAGTCAACCAATCTATCCAGTTCTGGTACTGAAATAGGTAGTGGTATCTGTTTAACAATCACTGGTGTACTCAAAGGTTTGGTTGCCACAATATTGGCCAAGAACATTAAACAAAGTAGCCTCCCTTGTAAAGGGAGCTTTTTGCAGCCAATTTTACTGAAAATAAGAATCTCATCAAGCATTCTTTAATAAGATTTATTGAAATGGAAAATATTTGGGGTACAGAAATTTAAACAAATGAATTCCCTTTATTTTGGAGCCTCGTTTATCTTTCAACTCATAAAGGCAGAGATACAGTATTTACTCAGTTTCTTTCTAACCTCACAATTTCTTTCTAACCAGCAAACTAGTTACAGTTTTCCCAAGTAACTGGGGAATGTACAATATTCTCGCTTTTTTATTTATTTCTTTTATCTGTATATTTGTTATACAGTCATTTGACTCTGGATGATGTAATAATAGTAACATTGGAAGGGACCTTGAAGGTCATCTAGTCCAACCCCCTGCTCAGGCAGGAAACCCTATACCATTTCGGACAAATGGCTGTCCAGTCTCTTCTTAAAAACTTCCAGTGTTGGAGCATTCACCGCTTCTGGAGGCAGGTTGTTCCACTGGTTAATTGTTCTCACTGTCAGGAAGTTTCTCCTTAGTTCTAGATTGCTTTTC
>NW_015410136.1:0-2040 GCF_001527695.2 Protobothrops mucrosquamatus
TCTTCTTCTTCTTCTTCTTCTTCTTCTTCTTCTTCTTCTTCTTCTTCTTCTTCTTCTTCTTCTTCTTCTTCTTCTTCTTCTTCTTCTTCTTCTTCTTCTTCTTCTTCTTCTTTTCTTCTTCTTCTTCTTCTTCTTCTTCTTCTTCTTCTTCTTCTTCTTCTTCTTCTTCTTCTTCTTCTTCTTCTTCTTCTTCTTCTTCCTCCTCCTCCTCCTCCTCCTCCTCCTCCTCCTCCACCCAAACCTCCCTCCCTTCTAGCACTGACGATGTTACCTAGTTGGGTAATGAAATGCCTGCAAGAAAACCACCCAGCTCAGAGAGCACCCAGGACCCCACAGTCCTCCTCCTCCTCCTCCTCCTCCCCGCAAACCTCCACCCCTCCTAGCCCCGATGATGTTCCCCACCTGGGCCACGAAACACCTGCGAGAAAAGAACCAAGCCCAGAGAGCCTTAGGGACCCTCCCCCCCTTTCAACCCTGACTCGCAGATGTCCCCTTTCCTCGGTCTCACCCTCCTTTTCCCTCTCCCCCCCCCCACAGAAAAACTTCATCGGCGTCTGTGCTGCCAACCGGTTCAGGAAAATCACCAGCTCCGGATCCCTGACTGCGCTGGGGGTTTGACCTGGTGGGGGAGGAGGCTGGACCTGGAACGAGAGAGGAACGAGGGGAGACACCCCCCCCCCGAAGCTTGGACAGTGTTGCGTTTGTTGTGCCCTCCCATCTAGGGATTGCGTAGTGGGGAGTAACGGGACCCTTGACAGCGGGGCCTTGCGGTGCAGAGATGCTGCCCCCCCTCCCTGCAAAGCCTGCCTCCCCTCCTGCTTCCACCTACCTGGGCAGGTGAGCCCCTTCCCCTCTCTCGGATGACTGGAGCCTCGCCACCCCGAGGGCCGCTGTGAAGGATTTGCCTGCTGAGGACGACGTTCCCCCGGGGTCTGCTTCTCCTGCATCATCCATGCCCCCCTTGGCTGCTTAAAGGACCCTTCTCCACCCCCCTCAGGGAGCTGGGGCCCTGCATGGGACATCTAGACGTGCCACTCGTCCAGGAGGAAGGGGGTCCTGGCCTCCCCACCGTTGGGCCTCTGTACCCAAAGAAGCTGCTTTTGAAAATCTGGACTCTCGCATCCCGCAGAGGACAGCTGAGCCTTCCACGTTTTTTGCTTGGGGGGGGCTGGTGGGTGGGGGGAAGAACTGTTGAAAGGCTGCTACCCGATCTGCGCTTGCCTGTTTTTCCTCCACGGGGAGTTGCTTCCGTTTTTTTCTCCTTTGTAAAATGGTTTCTCTGCCTAAATTTGGAGTGGGAATGTTACTGGTGGATCCAGCGTAGGGGAAGTCAGCCCGGCCTGACCCCCCCACCCCACCCCACCCCCAAGCACCTCCCGGCTCTGGGTAGCCCCCGAGTCTCCCTTCTGAACTCCAGCTGGGGGGGTCCCCTAAAACTCTTCCGCCTTCACGGGGTCTCCTGGCAGCCCCCAAGGCCTCCCGCCGGCTCCCTCCGTCCTCCGAAGGGGAAAATGGGGATGATGTTAATCCATTCGGTCATGTCCGACTCTTGGTGCTTCTCTTCTCTTCTCTTCTCTTCTCTCCTCTCCCCTCGTTATTTTATATTTTCTTCTCTCTTCTCTTCTCTCCTCTTCTCTCTTCTCTTCTCTTCTCTCCCCTCCTCTCCTCTCCTCATTATTTTATATTTTCTTCTCTCTTCTCTTCTCTCCTCCCCTCGTTATTTTATATTTTCTTCTCCTCTCTTCTCTTCTCTCCTCTTCTCTCTTCTCTTCTCTCCCCTCCTCTCCTCTCCTCATTATTTTATATTTTCTTCTCTCTTCTCTTCTCTCCTCCCCTCGTTATTTTATATTTTCTTCTCCTCTCTTCTCTTCTCTTCTCTTCTCTTCTCTCTCCTCTCCTCTCCTCTCCTCTCCTCTCCCCTCGTTATTTTATATTTTCTTCTCTCTTCTCTTCTCTTCTCTTCTCTTTTCTCTTCTCTTCTCTCCCCTCCTCTCCTCTCCTCATTATTTTATATTTTCTTCTCTCTTCTCTTCTCTCCTC
>NW_015410137.1:0-2040 GCF_001527695.2 Protobothrops mucrosquamatus
TTCTGATTCCTTTCCTTCGAGCGCATACAGTCTTTAATTACACAATGCTTGCCTTCCGCCCATTACTGTAATGACGACTTAGGAAGTCTAATTGCTAGGAACCTAAATGAAAAGACAAAAAGTCGAAGTTGGCATTTCCCTTAAAAGTACAAAGAATAGAAACATTTAAAGCAGTTACGACGCGTTGAATAAGCAGGGGAAAAAAAAAAACCAGCATTCAAGGATCATAAACCTTATTCTAGCTTGCAGGACTGGCCTAGGGGAAATTTTTAGAGGGGGTTTTAATTATATTTTAATTAGATCACAGTCAAATATTTCCTTTTAATTAATTTTAATCTTGTAATGTTTCTGTGTATTTTTATTCGATTGTTAGCCGCCCTGAGTCCGCAAGGAGAAGGGCGGGATATAAATTTAATAAAATAAATAAATAAATAAATAAATATTAGAGAAAGTCACGATGAGATAATGACTTAGGCTTATCCAGGGCTTTATTAAAAAAAAATTCACCCTAGTCAGGTGCTGAATTTCACCAAGGCTCGTCAAGGCATTAGTGCAGGTAAGGGGCCCATGTCGGAGTTAGGTGGAAATTAAAAAAAAATTAATTGATTGACAGTTCCACTAGCCTTTGGTTAGAAAATCCAGTCCCAAAGACACCTGGATGACACTTGCTGGGGGATAGTCGTGTTTTTTTTTTGAGTCAGCTAAGTATTCTCTCACCTTTAGTGGCTGGTCAATGCATGCGCACACACAGGCCCATTCACACGAGCATCGCGGGTGTCCTTGGCCCCACTCGCACAATGGGAGTTTGTGTGCGCACCAGCGTGCACATTTAGCCCTCCCACAAAGCCATCCCTTCTTCCCCCCCTCCCCTCTCTAGGCCACCAGCCCCAAAAGGTTGGGGAACTCTGCTTTAAGAAACATCCCTTGGAAATATTCACCCAAACTTTTTTTTTTTGGGGGGGGGGGGCAACACCTTTCGGAGCAATTAATTGCATGTTATATTCCTCATAGGAAAACCTACTTATTTAAGTACTTCTGCTGCGATATTTTGTTTGAACAAGCTTAATTACATTTAAAGGCAGGAGGATTTTGACTTTAAGAATACTAAGCCGTGTAATTGCAAGAACTTACAATCGTTCCAGAAGGCTTAGTCCAGCAAAGGAGCCATTCTTCAAACCAGATATCTTATTGTTGCTCAGAATTCTGCAAGGCAAAAAGAAAATCCATTATAAGAAAAGTCCTTCAAAAATATTTCAGCCGTTTGCAAAGACATTTGGTTTCATTCCTTTCTCCCAATCTTAAATCTCTTACGCTCAGTAGGTGAATGAATATAAAAGTAATTATGTAATTTATTAGGGGGATATCGTGTGATTAACCGGGGTCTCTTAGCCCACCAAGACTCCTTACTAAATTCTGAAATGTAAGAAGACACCAGGAAAGACAGAAGGGAAGTTGAATCTTTTTCCCTTTCCTTTTGCCCCTTTTCATTTCTTCTCAATCACACACATTATGAAAGGAGGAATGGCAGAAGTAGTTTGGATAGACTTCAATTTAGAATGAAATCCCTTAAAGAAAAGTTTTCCTCAACTTAAAAATACATTTTTCAGTAGGCATTACTAGAACTCCTTGAATAGTTATGTTATGTACAGCAGTGGTTATTTTTAGAAGAATTAACAAGACAGGCTTACACATAAAGAAACTAATGTTATTATTTTACACCTTTTAAGGTTACAGGCAAGCTAACTTTAGAATCAAAGGTATCTTCATAAAAGCATTTAAATATATATGTGCATCTGAAGTAATCCAGACATAGTATTCCTTAGCAGAGAAGCTCCCCTGCTTGGGGAGGAACAGACTCAGGCTCAACCCTTCCAAGACCGAGTGGCTGTGGCTGCCGGCGCCTCGGCATAGTCAGCTGACTCCATCGCTGTCTATAGGGGGCGAAATTTTGGCCCCCTCAGAGAAGGCACGCAATTTGGGTGTCCTCCTGGATCCACGGCTGACACTGGAAGATCACTTGTCGGCCGTGACCAGGGGGGC
>NW_015410138.1:0-2040 GCF_001527695.2 Protobothrops mucrosquamatus
CAGTCATGCTTTTTCACATGTAAGTAACATAATGGAGGCTTCAGCTTGTATTTACTTTTTTTATTTAAATGTCTCATCAGTCAAAAAACATCAAGGGAAAATGCAATTATCTTCTTACTGGCTGGAAGACTTTTGCTTCTAGCATTAATTTTATCCATTAATGAGTCCTTGCTAAATGTATTTTATTATTTCTCTATGTACTTGTACAGTGAAATCTGTAGGACAGAAATAGGCCACTTGGGTTCTTGCTGCTCTTAGAGTTAGGTTGTTTTCTTGTGTATGTTTCACTGTCAGACCAGGTAGCATTTTCAATTCCCCCACATACCCTCAGTAGTAAGGGCTAATCAGTGACATAATTGTTTTACCAATAAGGGCATGATTTTTATATAGGCTCTTTCAAATCGACTGTTTAATCCAGAAGTTGTTCTTAGGTTTTAGGTTGCTTTTGTGGTGTTTTTCCACTAATCACAACATAATTTGCTATCAGATTTTGGTGATATAATCCTGGACTTCCTGGGTTCTGGGGAAAAAAAATACTCCCCCCCCCAAAAAAAAAGTTAGTGAAGATTTTTTCCGCTTTCTTTTGTATAAATTCATTCATTCATTCATTCATTCATTCATTCATTCATTCATTCATTCATTCATTCTAATGAAGCATCCTTTAAAATAAACAAATTGGTTTGTTGGTTGTCAGTCTGTTTCTAAGTTGTTTAAAATCTTGGTGTGTCTTTAAGAACCAAATTGAGATCTACCGTAGCTAATAGTCAAGGTACTAGTAGATCAGGATTTGGGAGACTCAACTCCTAATGCAGCATCAGTAAGGAAAGTCACTGGGTGATTTTAGGCAGTCCATTTCTCTTAACTCCATCCTATTAATGGGGCTAAAATTAAGGATCATGTAAATCATCTTGAGTCTTCTGGAGAAAAGATGGGATATAGATTTAAGAAATGGATAATAATGGCTATAAACGTCCACAATGGTTCTGTGGCTTATTCAGATATCATGTTTCTACAGTTGTCAAACAGAACAAGAATTTTGCATACATATGGAAGTTTTTATGTTTTTGCAGTTTCGGCCTTTTATTGTTGTTGTTATTGTGCATGTACAAAGCAATGGACAGGCTTTTGCATGGACTGTGATTTTCTTATCTGCAGTTGTGATGACGGAATGAAAAAGGTAGCCTTTTATAAAAAGGCTACCTTTTTATAAAAGGAAAACATGTCTTCTAGGTACGTTCTTCAACATGGTCTTCAGAGCTATAGACCCTCCCAGGAGCTTGGTGCCCTCATTATTTTTTTAGCGTCACACAAATATTTTTTCCCCCTCTGTTGCAGTTTAGACACCAGGTTTAGAGAGGGAGACTTTAATATGGCATAAATATTATTGTCACGTGCATTATAAGACTTTTATTGTGTTTTGTTGTTCATTTTATTCAATAATTCTTAAGAATATTTGTTGGCTTAAATAAAGTAAATATGGGTTTTTTGAATTTGGCCAATGATCAAGCTTCTAAGACACCATGTCTGTTGTGTTATAGCAGGGTTGATGTTATACTAGAAATTGACTTAATCGTTATAATATATTTTACAGATAAAGTATCTTCCAAAGACTTCCAAATCTTTCAAAACTGAGGTGTTTAAGCCTGGAAGTAAACATACATGTCGAATTATTGACTACAGCTTGATAGATGACATGATCATAGTGTCTCTCAAAAAGTAAGGTTCTTGTCTCATTTCATGTACTTTGTATGGATTAATTTTTCAAATTCTGAACAGTTTAAGCGTGTGTCCCTTTCTGGCACTGCCCACGGCAGGAGGAACTTCCCAATGCCTCATAAATATCTATCTAGACCCATACCAGTCGGGCTTCAGGCCGGGGCACAGCACGGAAACGGCATTGGTCGCGTTGGTTAATGATCTCTGGAGGGCCCGGGACAGAGGGTATTCCACTGTCCTTGTTCTTTTGGACCTCTCAGCGGCTTTTGATACTGTAGACCACAGTATCATGCTGCGGCGTCTCGGTGGGTTAGGAGTGGGAGG
>NW_015410139.1:0-2040 GCF_001527695.2 Protobothrops mucrosquamatus
AGACTGAGCGGCGCCGGCCTTGTGCGCATGCGCAAGGCGGGAAAAGCCCGCCTCATGATTGGTTGAACTTGCCCGGGGATCAGAGGGTATAAATAGAGGCCTGCGTGCCTCTGCTCTGGTTGTTCGAGAGTGGAGCAAACAATAAAGACTTGTTGGAGATGAATCGTCTCAAGCGCCATTATTCCCAGGACTTAACACTAATACTTCCTGATAGTTTCTTGGCTCATATCACACATTACACACCTTTACTTTCCAGCAGAATACCTGTCAGGTGGAATCCCTCACTCTGATCTGCGTGGCATTGACTGCTCTTGACTGTCAACCCTTTCCTGCTTAACATCAGAGTCACCATCTTCTTCTGACTCCTTTCCTTGCTATTTTTCAGCTTCTCCTCCCTGAATGCTGACACATCACTAAATGAGTTATCGTCACTAAGTGGATCATTCCCAGAATTGGCATCAATTCTGTCCCAATTTTGCTCTGCAAAGTTAGCAGATCTGGAAATTACTATCCTTCTGCTTCCATCGCTAAAGCGATAGCTCTTTGACCCAGGCTCATAGCCCATAAATCTGAGCTTTCTAGCCTTTTGTTGCCCTTTTCTCCTGATTGCCTTTGGAATATGCACCCATGCATTGCTTCCAAACACCTTTAAATGTGCTAGAGATGGCTTTCTCCTATATAGTAAAGCATATGGAGTATCATTTGTAGAGGAACTCCATAGCCTATTGATCAAATAATTAGCAGGCAACATGGCTTTGCCCCAATACGACCTGATCAGACCAGAATCCTCCAGCAGTGAGTCTTTCATGGTCTGCAAGACTCTATTCTGTCTTTCAGCCATGCCATTCTCAGCTGGTGTGTATGGATTTGTGCATCTATGTCTTATTCCTAGCTGCCCCAACCATTGTTGAAAACTTGCTGACATGAATTCTGAACCCGTCAGTTTGCAGCTGGCATATCTGTTGCCTATATCTTATTTCTGCGAAGCTCACCCATTGCTTGAATTTCTGCAGCACCTGTTTTGCTCTTAAGCAAATAAAAACCAAATCTGCTGAAATCATCTACAATGACCAGCGCATACCTGACTCCTCTGAAGCTGGCTTGCATTGGTCCTACTAAATCTGCATGTACCAGCTCTAGAACCCTTGTTGTCTGCCTTGTGCTCTTCTTGCTTATTGGGAACACCTTGGATTTCGATGATTTACATACTGCACAGTCTAAGTATGCCTTATCCCAGGGGTGTCAAACTGCCGGCCCACGGGCCAGTTTCATCATACCGGAGCCGCGCCCACCCCATTGCCGGCAATGGCAAAAAAGCTCCGATACGTCGCGCAACATCACGTGACGTCGCGAGTTTGACATGTCTGCCTTACACCCTTTCAAGGTTAATCCCTCTGCAAACTCTGGCATCCTATGCAACACTCTGAAGCTGGCATGGCTAAGCTTTCTGTGCAAGAGATGAATGCATGAATCATGTTGTGCCACATTACCAAATGTTTGGGCACATTTTGTGTCTGCAACACATAAAGATTATCCTGTTTTATGCCCTGTGCACATACATTCCCATATCTTTTTATGAGACATTTCCCATTTACAAATGTGGTCTCAAACCCATGTTTGTCAAGACTGGAGACAGTAAATTATGCTCCATTTCAGGCACACATAATACATTATTAAACTGAGGGAAGTTACCCCAGAGAAGGAAATATTAAAAAGGCAGGAAAATATATTTTTTCACCAAAAGGATTTTGAAAAGCATTTTTTGAAAAGCAGAAACCAAACCTGGCTCCCAAATTTCTTTGCCCCAAGCAGTAGCTAGCCCTATACAAATGCAGATGTAAGACCATCAGGAAGGTTGGAGCCAGGAAACTCAAGAAAGACAAAAGAAATTCTTAAGAGTCATTAGCCCCATCCCCAGGGAAGCAGGAGATGACTTTTGGGACATAATAGGACTAACCATTACCATCAAGTAATACCAGAGAGGCACACCTGGGCTCAGGTCAGAATACGTGACACAGGAAATAGCCTCAAAGTTCATGC
>NW_015410140.1:0-2040 GCF_001527695.2 Protobothrops mucrosquamatus
GGTAAAAACCCTTCATCCATCCCCAAACTATTTCCAAAACATATTACTTATCTTATCTATGTGTTCTTTATAGAACAATTAGCTGGTTTCTATCTTGGCCAATTCTATTCAAATATAACACAAAATTCATAAACTATAGCTGGTATAAACTAGCAGTTATAAGACCAAGTATGTGCCCTATTTGTAGGTACTTCCAAAAACAATTCAACTCCTATAGTCTTGCCACTTTGACAAATCACTCATTAATAGGAAGATAGACTAGGAAGCAACTAAAGATAAAGGAAACCTTTGATTTAAGCACATCCCTAAGCACATCCTTCCTCACACCACTTATTAACCAGCACCCAGATCCATGGGAATCAGCAACAATTAAACAGGAGCAATCAAGGAAGAAGAAAAAATACTTGTAGGACAAACTACCATATACTATGTAAACAGTCAACTAAGTTCACTCTGCCATACACTGATGATGTTTCCTAGTTTGTTAGGTAAGCTAGTAGTGGTGCAGTGGTTAGAATGCAGTATTTCAGGCTAATTCTGCCCAATGGCAGCAGTTCGATCCTGACTAGTTCAAGGCTGACTCAGCCTTCCATCCTTCCGAGGTCAGTAAAATAAGGACCCAGATTATTGGGAGCAATATGTAAACCACTTAGAGAGGGCTATAAAGCACTATGAAGCAGAATATAAAAATAAGTGCTATTGCTATTAATGAGACATCTGCAAGAAGAAAGTCAAGCTCAGAGAACATTAGCATTCAGGAATTCAACCTTGAGCTACATACATTCTCCACTGTTGCAAGAGAAATCCCTTGTACCTCTAGATTTCCAAATTAAAGATTCTATGCAGGATCCTATTAGGGTCCATCAAATTGTTCAGTGACCATAGATCTAAGAAAATAGGGCAGTTTTTTTTATAACACTATGCTGGCCTGTTACTTCTGAAGACATTACTTACTAACTCATGTAACTAATAACATTTCAGAACTGCTATCTTTATGCAAACACCCATGAAGATTTAATTTAATTTCTTCATTAATTCTGATCTGTTGTAGTTATTAAAAACAAGGGAGAAAAGCATAATCTCCTGAATCACAAAACATATGCTGCAACTTCATTAAAAGTTTATCTACAAAAGGAAAGGAATATACATATTATTTCTAACAAAAGGCAGATGTCTCCAAAATATTACAACAACAATCACACCAACAATAAAATCTCCTAGCATTTTCAGGTAACTAAGTTATCAAAATGAAATAATAATCAGGAAGAGTCTGAAAATTATATCAAATGAAAATAAACAATCCAAAGGGCAACAATCTTCCAAAAGTTTTAAGCCTAAATTGTCAACGCTTTCTCACAAAGCTTAGCTATATATCAAATATGGCCTTTCAGGATTCATACTGGAAATGAGAGATTTTTTCATAAGTAATCCTTTATTTACATGTTCTCCTTTGGAGTCTTTGATGGTAATTTATTCATCTGGCTGTGATTTCATCCTTAATCTGCTATTGATTCACATTTTAGGCCTGGGCAATGGTTCAGCTCCCATTCCAGAATAAGAGAGGGTGGGCTCTTCACCAAAGAGGCAGGTTTTAGAAAGCTTGCATATTGTGTATCCACAAGTCTGAAGACCAGAAACACAGAACTTTTTATTTATTTATTTATTTTATTTTATTTATTTTATTAAACTTATATGCCGCCCTTCTCCCAACAGGACTCAGGGCGGCTTACAGCATATTAAAACGATACAAACACTATCCCCAATAAAAACCAATTAAAAACAAATATTTACCGCTGTGTTACCATTAAAATTCTAATTAAAATTGTCCCTATTTAAAATTGTCCCTAGGCCAGACCCGCTTGCTGAAAAAGCCATGTCTTGAGGGCGCGGCGAAAAGATAGGAGATCCGGAATCATCCGGATCTCGGGGGGTAGTTCGTTCCAGAGGGTGGGGGCACCCACAGAGAAGGCCCTCCCCCTGGGGGTCGCCAGCCGACACTGCTTGGCCGACGGCACCCTGAGGAGGCCCGCTCTGTGGGAG
>NW_015410141.1:0-2040 GCF_001527695.2 Protobothrops mucrosquamatus
AGCATTTCTTATAACTATCAGTGTTTGACATCAACTAGGAGAATTTTTTTCCCATTCCTCCATGCAGAATTTTTTCCAGCTAAGCAGTGTTTGAGGGCTTTTTTTTTTTTTTGGTTTTGCATACATAGCCTGTTCTAGATCACTCTACAGCATCTTGATGGGCTTTTACTTGACCATTTCAGAACCCTCAATTTCTTTTTTTTCTTTCTTATTTTCAGCCATTCATTGGTAGATTTGCTAAAATGTTTAGTCATTGTCATATTGCAAAGTCCACTTTCAGTTGAGTTTCAATCGTCTCACATTATCCTCAAGCATCCTTGGTATGATGAAGAATTCATTATAGATTCTATGATGGTGAGCTGCCCAGACCCTGACACAGCAAAGCAGTTCCAAACCATAATATTTCTGTACCATGCTTTACAGTTGGCATCAATTTCTTTTGGTGAAATGCTGTCTTTGATTTTCTCAAAACAGGTCTTCTGGTATTGTGACTTAACTATCTACCATCAACAGCACTTTGCTCCAGAAGCCCGAGGTGTTTATGAGCAAACTTTAGTCTTGCCCTGATGTTCTTTATAGATAGCAAAAATTCTGTCTGTAGGTCTAATTTGTACAGTTTCTTTCTAATTGTGGACTGCCATTTTGTCACCAATAGTGATAAGAGCTGCCTTTGGTCACAGGATGAAATTCTGGAGTTCTTAAAGAGTTCTTTCAGCATCTTCCATTCAGCTCTTGGGTTGAACTTGCTGGAACAGCCTGGGTTGGCCAAGTTGACAGTTGTTTGAAATCTCTGCTGGTAGATGATCTTCTTTACAGTGGAATGATCGATGTTCAATAGTTTTGTGATTTTATTAAATCCCTTCCCAGATTGATAGACATCTGTAACCTTCTTTCTGAAAAACTCAGTGAGCTCTTTTGTTCTAGGCATTGTGATACCACCTACTTCAGCAACAAAGAGAAAATCAAATTAAATGTGATTTAAATAAATAACCTGCCAGATCCTCTCTAACAATGTTAACAGTCATCCGAACCTGATCTGCTGCAGTTGATTCTAATTTTAGGTATTGAACTAGTGATAAATGTAGTAGCATGCTTATTTTTTTATATGTGAACTTTGCCTTTATGTTTATTTAAATTACAAAGATTACAAACATGGTACATATTTGTTAGTACATCAGACTAGCACTGATGATGTTAGCTAGTTTGGATAATGAAAATATGCAAGAAAACAAGCAAGCTCAGAGAGCACCAAGGGCCCCCACATATTTGTTATACATCCCCTTTATCAATATTGTTGAAATGAAGATCAAATATTAGTAGTACTCAGGTTATGACCACCTATTCAGCAACTGTTCAAAGTTATGATGGTGTAGTAGAACAAGTGGTACTTATGACAGGACACAGAGTTACAGCTGTCAGAGCACTCCAATAGTCATACGATTGTAATCCAGGAACTGTGCACTTATGGCATTAGTCATGTGATCACTATTTGCAACTTTCCCCGTTGGCTTCTCACAAGCATAGTCAATGGGAAAACCAGTATAGAAGATTGAAAGTCGCTGTCCATCTTATAACAGCTGCAAGATTATTGGTAGCTCAATATTGGAAGACGGATGGTTTGCCTACTGTAGAAGAATGGTTGATTAAAGTGTCAAATTTAGCGGAAATGGCTAAGATTTCTGCTTATTTGAAGGATCAGTCATATGAAAGTTATATTTCGGTATGGAGAAGATGGATAGATTATATTCAAAAAAATATGGGACAGAAAAGTTCCATTTGGCTTTTGGGTAAAATTTTAAAATATTTTTATTGTTATTATTTTATTAAGTGTTTGCATAATAGCTTGTATGATTTTATTATAATTTTGACTAATAGTGTTGTTTACTAGTTTGTTTGTTTTTTCTTCTTTTAATAATGTATTTAATTTTAATTTTAACTTATTTAAATTTATTTTAAAAAATGAGTTAAAGTGTGTTATAGTTTTGGTTATATAATTAGTTGGTTTATGTTATTTAGATTATGATTATTATTTGTAACCCT
>NW_015410142.1:0-2040 GCF_001527695.2 Protobothrops mucrosquamatus
CCCTTTTTCCTTTTTTTTTTTTTTTTTGGTTATCAAGTCTTTGACACCTTGCTGGGCGACTGGTGGTACTCGGATATTGCCATATCTTAAAAGTGGTACAATGGGTGAAAAGGTTGAAAAGCCCTGATCTAGAGCAGGGGTCCCCAACCTCTGGCAGGCAAGAATGTGCACACACGCATATCCTCACTTGCATGAACAGCATGCATGCTGACTATGCAAATGGAGCTGTGCATATGTGTGCATGCTTGCTGGCCACTCTCAAGAAACCATCCCCTCTCTCTCCCCATCAGTCCACAAGGTCAGAATGGTTGAGGAACTCTGGTATAGAGAACTATAATTATATATTGTTAAAAATCATCTGAATGAATAAAAGATGAATGCTATAGTCATTGCTTAATACAAAAAGAGTGCAAATATAATGAAGCATGTTTTCATCTCTTCAGGGCGAATACTCTGGTTTTGTGTACAGCTATGCAGTAGAGGAGCCACTCTCGGTGGGACACAAGAGGGCTGGCAACCTGCCCAGTCTCTTCTGGGGGTTCATCACACTGGGCAGACTCATTTCCATCCCTGTCTCCTACAGAATGAAGCCAGCAACCATGGTTTTCATCAACGTGGTATGGCCAAATCTTATGCACCCAGAGAATAACAAACTTTGTGAATTGTTTGTGTTAATTGTCATGATATATAAGTAGAATGTATCTCAATACATCTGGAGTTGGGGAATGCTGGGGATAGATTAATATACTTTCCCTTCAGGGACTCATATGAACCGTAGGTCTAATGTTAAATTTAAATTTATGTTAAATCTTTTTATACATTTTTTTTCAATTCCAGAAGTTCTTTTGGAGTTGCTATGCCATTAAAAAAAATGCTGTAATTAATAGTATTATTATATTCTTTTCCTAAAAATATTTGTATTTTAGACAAAATAAAACAAAACACTTCTCTTGTTCTAATTCAGTGTAATATATAGTGTAGATTAAGACAAAGTGCAACTATAAAACAATCACTAATTATGATTCTGATCATTCAGATCCAGAAGTGTCTTTCAACAAATGATCCATTATTCGTGGAAGAATAAAGGATCTCTCCTATAGAGGAAGGTTGCACTGTATGGAGACATTTTTATCAATTCTCCTGTAGCCACGTATCCTACCTTTCTTTCTGTGTGGCAGGTTCCATACTCTTTCCTAACTCTGAAAAATACTACTCTGAAGTAAATTAAGTAAAAACAAAACAATGGCATTAACCACGTACAGTATATGTTAAGAAAACTACACTACAGACAATACAGTAGCAAAACCCTGGAGTAAAATAGCAGCAACCACTCAAAAGGTTGGCTCCTATTTCGGTGTGTTTATGGTTCTTTGCTGCAGGTGGCAAGGTATCAAAGCTGAAGTAAGAGAGCAATGAGAGGCCATGT
This sequence comes from Protobothrops mucrosquamatus, assembly GCF_001527695.2. Classification (NCBI taxonomy): domain Eukaryota; kingdom Metazoa; phylum Chordata; class Lepidosauria; order Squamata; family Viperidae; genus Protobothrops; species Protobothrops mucrosquamatus. Next base: position 1,427 of record NW_015410142.1, read on the forward strand.
TAAGTCAATCCGGGGCAACCCTTCTCTTTCTCCTGAACATTTCCTGCAGAATCTGAAATAGTATCAAGCAAAGATTCTTGGAACATTTTTGTCAAGCATGAAGAACTGGGACCATACATTAAGCTCCAGTTAAGAAGATGTATTGATCAAGCCTATACACCAGTGGTTCTCAACCTGTGGGTCGGGACCCCATTTGGGGTCGATCGACCATTTCACGGGGGTCGCCAAGAAAGGCTGTCCGACATTTTTTTTGTCCGCCAATTTTTTTCTCCGCCATTTTTTTCCCCTTTTCCGGCGGGTGCCTTACCTCCCTTGGGCTGGGCCAGCTGGTGGTCGGCCTGCTCCATCTCTGCCGCTTGCCAGCTACGCCTCGGCCAGCGCAGGGGACGGAACCATGCATGCGCGGCGCTCCCGGGCAGGGAAAGTCCTCGACTTACGACCGGTTGGGTAGTCCTCGACTTACGACCGGTTTAGTCCTCGACTTATGACCGGTTTAGTCCTCGACTTACGACCGGTTGGGTAGTCCTCGACTTACGACCAGTTGGGTAGTCCTTGACTTACGACTGGTTTAGTCCTCGACTTACGACCGGTTGGGGTTGCGGCATTAAAAAGGT
>NW_015410143.1:0-2040 GCF_001527695.2 Protobothrops mucrosquamatus
AACATATTTAGTTCAAGATACAGATTTCAAAAAAGATATAAAGCATTTTATAGTTTGTACAAATTACAAAGCTTATTTCTTACAACAACAACAACAACAACAACAACAACAACAACAACAACAACAACAATAATAATAATAATAATAATAATAATAATAATAATAATAATAATAATAATAATAATAATAATAATAATAAAGTTGGAAGGGACCTTGGAGGTCATTGAGTCCAACCCCCTGCTCAGGCAGGAAACCAACACCATTTCAGACAAATGGCTGTCCAGTCTCTTCTTAAAAACTTCCAGTGTTGGAGTATTCACCGCTTTTGGAGGCAGGTTGTTCCACTGGTTAATTGTTCTAACTGTCAGGAAGTTTCTCCTTAGTTCTAAGTTGCTTCTCTCCTTGATTATTAGATCACACAGGCAGCCAATTAGACTTGTGGAAGTAGATGGTATATTATGTTGATAAACCATATTGTTCTATGACTTCAATAATTCTTAAAAGATGATTGATGATTATGTGCCATCAAGTAATCGTAGATTCTTAGTGACCACATACATAGATTCTCTCCATGATAATCTGTCTCTAAACTGGTCATTCAGGTCTTCCAGCATTGCAATCACCTCTGTTGGTCATCCTTTTCTTCTTTTTCCTTCCATCATTATTGGCATTATAGCTCTTTTCAAAGAGCAAGGTCTTCACATAATGTGTCCAAAGTAGGATAATTTAGGTCTGGTCATTTGTGACTTGAATGTGAACTGTGGGTTGATTTATTTGATGCTCCATTTCTATGTTTTCTTGGCTAACCATGGTATTCTCAGGAGTTTTCTTAAACAGCAGAAAGTTCAAAAGTATCAATACTTATTTGATTTGATGAATCAAATGGACATATTTTTCAAGTGCCATCCAATTTTTTTTATGGCACCCAGTGACATGATAATTATTGGAATCACCACAACTGGTTTATCTCGTAATTTTTCAATTTCAGTTTTCAGAAATTGATACTTTGTCTTCTATTCTACTGTACCCTGCATTGCCATTCAATTATCCACATATTCTTTTCAACCACAGTTAAATCTGGAGCATTATGAGCCAAGATGTTATCAGTTTGTATTTGGAAATTCCACAATATTTTAACTTGCTCATTTATTACCTTTTCAACTCTGTTTTCTCACCAATTTTTCATTACTGGCATATGATATTTTTTAGGAGTTTGTATGAACTTCTTGTATTAACTGAGTATATGATCTACTCTTTCTTCTGCCTCTTTGCACAATCTGCACTATGAAACATTTGATGATTTTTTTTTTCAATTCTGGCCTTGATCACATTAATTTGAATAGCTTGCTCTTCAGCAGCCAAAATCAAGCCTTCAGATTCTTTGTTTAACATTCCAGTGGTAAACCATTGTGAGGTTTATCTTATCCACTTTCCCCTAAACTCTTTGTAGAGACTGACTATGTTTAATCTTGTTTTTTATTATATTATTTCTATATTCGTGTTTATTTCCAGCACATTCAGTAAGTTCCAATTTTAAACTTGCAACAAAGCTTATTCTTGGCTGCCTTTTATGTAGTGAGGCAATGCATGCTTTTCTTTCTTCAACAGTTCATATGACTTGAAGTAAACTTCTGCCTCCACTTTTGTGGGGCAGGTATATTCTATCAATATCATTACAAGGATGTAATGCATATTTTTATTAGAGTTGGTTACACAATCAACCAGATGTTTAGACTGAATCTGGCTTTTTTATCCCCTTTATCCCCGTTTATTTTAGGTATTGACCTTCATTTGCATCAAGTTCTCCCCAAGAATCTAGGCTGTTTAATGTATTGACATATTATATTATTATTATTATTATTATTAGAAATATTATAGACTATTGTAGTTCAACCTATTCTAATAATAAAACAACAAAAGTCAATAAATGCCACAGATAAAATAAACAGTCCAGCAACCCTATTATAAGAAACCATTTTTTTTAAAGCATAGGCTGTGGCCATTAATTGCAAGTTGTCAATATTTTAAAGGATAACTGCT
>NW_015410144.1:0-2040 GCF_001527695.2 Protobothrops mucrosquamatus
AGAAGAAGAAGAAGAAGAAGAAGAAGAAGAAGAAGAAGAAGAAGAAGAAGAAGAAGAAGAAGAAGAAGAAGAAGAAGAAGAAGAAGAAGAAGAAGACAATGATTGTAAGGACGTTTCTCCTTATTTCTAGGTCGGTTTTCTCCTTGATTAGTTTCCATCTATTGCTTCTTGTCCTGTCTTCAGATGCTTTGGAGAATAGGTTGACCCAGAACAAGATGACAAAGAACCCACAAACTTCCAAGGCAGGAAGTTTAGAAAGTTGCCATTGATTGCATGAATTATCATTTTTCAGGAGATTACAGTGCAGTGCATATTCTATTTCCCATGTGTGTATTCCAAGCTGCCTTGTAGCTGACTCCCACTTCAATTTAATTGTTCTCTCAGAAGCATGTATGCATTTGATTTACCCAATTCTCAGTGGCTTCGATACGGTTGGAAAAGGAACTGTAACACAATACACAAACACCCAAAACAGAATTCTCAGCCCAACCACAACATATTCCAATTCAATCATGTCATGCCGTACCAGGGAGCAAGAAGAAAGTTTCCATGGCTTTGCAAAAGAGCCTCAGGGTCAGGGCCATCCAAGTCATGGGACTGGAGGATACGATGCCAGAGAGCAGATACTGCAACGGAAAAGGTACATCTTCCAGGACCCACTAGGTGACATTATTGGGTATAAAAAACGGATAAGAAAAAGCTTTAGAAACGTTTTTCTTTTAGAAATGTTATTAGCCTTGGGCTAAACCTCAAAGAAAAAAAAAACTAAAGAAAAATGCAGTTCTGAAATTACATGAGGCTACCCTTTTGTGTGAATGAGTCTTTGGGTTACTGAGAGGGCACAATAAAATTAGGCATAAAGAAGACTTGGAAGCAGTTTCAGATTCCAGAAACACAGCTGTGGCTCTGAGACTTTGCTGCCAAATGTGTGTTTTCAAGAAGCATTGTTGATAGATTTGAACGACAAATCTTAAGAAAACTCATAGATCTACAATTTCTAAAGTTTCTTTTATGCAGACCATTGCATCATCGCTCAAAGTTTTTATGGACCGTGATATTAAGCACATCATTTTGAAAGCTGCTGTTTCTTGAGCCTATGTTATAAACCCCCTATTTTAAACCCCATTGGTATATTTTTGATTTTCATATTCTAATAATCACATTTTGCAAATTACATCCATTTACATTCATAGCACAAAAAGTACCCTTATTTAAATTTAGGGGCGATTATATTACATCAAGATATTTGTGAAATAAATTATATGCCAAATAAAAATGAATATGAATATGAAGCAGAAAAAATAGGATTGTATATTATTACATTAGCTCCATTACAACCAAAGTCTATTCCCAGACATCTGCATGTTTTTGAACTTTTATAATAGATGAAACCAGAATAAATACAACATAATGCCAAGAGATTTGTAATGTCAAGAGATTTGCTTGGATTCCAGAAATTAGGATTGCAGCAATTGTTGTAAACCCTTCCATCTTTCTAATTCTATAATTCTAAGATAATATAAGTCAATTACTAACTGAAGAGCTGCCCTTCCAAGTTCTTTTTTGTATTTGTTTATGTATACTCATCCCTTGTGCGACAGACAGAAATGTTATTTTAGGCGTTGACCAATAAAAGTTCAATATTCAATAAAACAAATAGCATCAAACTATCCCCTTATAACAAGAACTACTAGTAACCATTTCTGGTTGAAACTTGCACATAATGAAAGAACAATCTGTTCCCTAGTGCTTTGATTATTGTAGCACCAGAGATTCCATAATACCAGAAGAAGAAATAAAAACTAGAAAGGATATGCATTAATGGAATAATGTGGAAAAACTTCAGCCATGTGTGCAAACAATTGGGAAAGCAAAGGAAAGGCATAGGAACTGGTGAGAAAGGACCAATCCCTAAAAATAAAAGTTGCACACTGGTAGACTGCTCCATACAGAAGACAGCTGGTAAACCCTTCTCTACAAGGATGAGAAGGACAAAGATCAGTTTTGTGGTGCTCATAGTCCAGACTGAATACAAACTTG
>NW_015410145.1:0-2040 GCF_001527695.2 Protobothrops mucrosquamatus
GGTTAATGGAATCATTATTGGACAGCCATGCCTCCTTAAGTAGACGACCACCCTTTGTACCGTCACTGGCCAGAACCTGTGCATCCTCGAAATTAAACCGATGCCCAGTCTCTGCCATATGCGTCCACAACTGCGAGTATTGTTCCCCTCTTTTAATTGCCAATCTATGCTCCTGTATTCTGGTTTTCAACCTTTTAGAGGTCTCCCCAACATAGTTATTGGAGCAGTCTCTACAATTAATTCTATAGATCACTGATGACTTTTCTATGTTGGGGAGCGGGTCCTTGGGTCGCATAATGGCAGTACGTAGCATCTGGGTGGGCTTGTGGGCTACTTTTACATTATAGGGTGCTAAGATTCTGGCCGTTGCCTCCGAAACATTGCAAATATAGGGGAGGGCAACAAGCGTCACTCTCGGGGTAGGTTCCTCCGTGCGTGGGTTCCTTCGGGGCTCAGGCGGCACGCTGTGTCGCCTGATAAACCTCGTGGGATACCCATTTCGCTTAAACACACGGAAGAGATAATTCTTTTCTTCAGTTCTAGCACTATCAGAGCTGCAATGGGAGTCTACTCATTTGAAGAGGGTTCTGAGACAGCTGACCTTATGGGCTACCGGATGGTTACTCTTATAATGGAGCACCCTATCCGTACAGGTTGGTTTTCGGTATACCCTGGTGCCAAGGGTTCCATCCAGCTGACGGGTGACAAGCACGTCTAAAAACGCTAGAGAGCCCCGGCTTTCTTCCTCAATCGTAAACTGGATTATCTGGGTATACCGAATTCAATATGCCCATAAAGTCAGCTTTCTGATCCCCCTTGATGACAGTGAATGTGTCATCCACATAGCGGGCCCAAAACTTAGGTCGATGTTGGGCCATCGCTATGTGCTCCAATCGTTGTAGAACCACCTCCGCAACAACAATATATATGTGTGTTTTCTGAGGTTTTCACGGGTGTTTGTATGTAGGTCTTTGGTTATTCGGGCTTTCTCCCGCGTAGAATTGGAAGTGTCTTGATGACGTTTCGACGAAGTCACATTCGTCATCTTCAGGCTGGTGTTTTCAGCTTCGTGCTTCTAGGAGTAATGTGAGATCGCAGCTGTTTCTTCCTTTTAACTGCCAGTGGGGTTTGAACTGATTGGGTGAGAGCTTGGCTGTGTTCTGATCGGGTGGAGATGTGTTCTGATTGGTTAAGAGGCTTGGCTGTGCTCTGATTGGATGGGGGGTTGGCTGTGCTCTGATTGGATGGGGGAGTGTTCTGTTTGGGTGGGGGCTTTGCTGTGCTTGGGTTAGTCTGATTTGCAGGGGGATTTGAGATGGTGAGCTACGTTGCTGTTGTTTGGTTTCGCGTTCGTGGTCGTGTCATATCTTTATGGTGGGTGTCAGTTTGCTTCATGTATGGATTGGGGGGGTTTAAAGTGGCTAATGATGCAGCTGTGAACTGGCTTCTAGTTTGTGGTCGTGCCTCATCATCTGTGTGGGTTTGGGTTTGCTTTTTGCGTGGATGTGTGGTGGTGACATCCTGTGTGGTTTTCGTGAGTGTGGGTCTGGTGTCCTTCTTTGTGTTAGGAACTCGTTTGCCAATAAGGGCGGGTTTTCAAATGGCTGGTAGGCGGGAGGTATCATCTCGTTTATTCATGCTGTGTGGGCGTTTTTCTATCTGGCTTCTCTGATTATTCTGTTGTTAAAGTGTTCAGTTTTGGCGATAGTTCTGGTCTTTTTAAAGTCAATTTTATGTCCTGTGGCTTTAAGGTGTTGGACCAGGGAAGAAATTGGTTCCTCTTTTCTGACTGAGTTCTTGTGTTCTTCAATGCATGAATTTATTCTTCTGTTGGTTTGTCTGATGTATGTGGTGGGGCAGGCGGTGCATGGGATTTCATATACTCCTTGATTTTCTAACTCAATTTTGTCTTTGGGGTTTCTTAGGGTGGTGGATATTTTTCGGTTTGTGCAGAATGCTGTCTTGATGTTGTGTTTGTGGAGGATCTTGCTGATTCTGTCTGTGGTGCCTTTTATGTATGGGAGGAGGGCTTTGCCGTTT
>NW_015410145.1:11542-13146 GCF_001527695.2 Protobothrops mucrosquamatus
GGATGCAGATGATTGGCGGCTGCATATAGGCGACTCCCAACAATGGCTTGCACACCCTGATGATGTCAAGAGCTCTTGACGAAAGCTTGGTTTAGTAAATAAATTATTATATGTTTTATTCTCTTGGTGACCAACTGCTTATTGCTTTTTTGAAAATACACACACACACACACACACACACAAACACACACACACGTATGAATATGGGTGTATAATAAACATAACAAATTTGTTTTGTTTTGAAAAAAGAATCTTCAAGAAGGGAGAAATATAAAGTCATACCTGTATAAAGCAATAGATATATTTTATAAAATACTAAAGCAGCATGAAATTAGTGACTTACATTCATCCTACAATTAGGTATTCATGTTATATTGTATAGAAAGGCCTATTCAATGTGTTTCCAAGATATTGTACCACTGGTGCTATAAAGTTCTTCTGCAATTAAAGGTAGCTAGTCATTTCTATTTGCATGTAACATATAACTGGATTAGTCAAGTGTTAGTAAAAATAAGATTAAATTTCATAAGTCATACTTTGGTTGGTGGCTGAATAAATTCAAGCAAAAGTTGTCAAACTTAGATTGTACATCCCAGGGATGAAATATGAGGATTTGCACTTACTCCTGCTTTGCCTAGCCAATCAGGTTCAGCCTGTGCAAGCACACAGGTTCACTAGATTACTAGAAGAATTTAGTCAATGAGTAAGAGATGTATCATTCATGAACCTCCCTCGTTTAGTCCACCTAATCATGTCTCTCTCATTTTGCTGACACATCATCTGTATTATTTTGCTCCCACTCTGGCTGGAGTAAAAGGAACAGTGTGACCAACAAAGTGAGGCTGGCATCACTCCTGTTCCACAGCTATTAATGCATCAAAAAGCAACCAGTTCCAGAAAGGGGCGGGGAAGAGGAAGCAGTGCAATAGAAATATTAACTTGTCTGGGAGAGGGAGAAGGTGGAATGCCATCCCTTCCCAGGTTGCTGGACTAAAGCAGTCAAGTCCAATCCACTAGGATTTCAACTCAGGAAAGAAGCTGCTGTGTTCTCTGAAGAACTCTCCCTCCAGGTTTCTTCCTTTTTCTCTACACTTACAATTCATAAGTGCTTAGTAAATAATGTGTTTTCTGGGTCCATTTACTTAATAATACACATTAAATTCCTAATCTCTACCTCGTTTTTCCAGCCATTGATAAAATACATCCCATATTTCAAAATAGTATGTGTCTTCTTTTTCTTTAATCTTCAGTGTTAGTCTATCCATTTCTGCACAGTCCAGTATTTCCTTGATTATCTGTTCTTCAGACGGTATTTCCTCATTTTTCCAATAGTGAGCAAATACAATTCTTGCTGCTGTTAATACATACAATATTAAATATACACTTTCTTTATCATATTTTCCTCATAATATACCTAATAAAAATAGTTCCGGTTTAAAATCTACATGCTTTCTTAACATCTTTTCTCTCAGATATGAATTTTTGTCCAATTTTGTTTTGCTTTAGGGCATGTCCATCAAATATGATTTTTATTTCATTTCCAACAGTTACTAGACATGTTTTTCAACATTTTTGCTAATCTCGCAGGTGGTAGGTGCCATCTA
>NW_015410146.1:0-2040 GCF_001527695.2 Protobothrops mucrosquamatus
AACATCTGGGGCCACTGAGCTGCATCCCTTGCTTCTAGGGCAACTTTGCACAGCCACAATGTAGAATTGTGGCACTTTTAAGAGCCCTGGGGTGGTTAGTGAATTCAGGACTGGGCTACTTTCAGTATGTCCTGGATCCAAACCAAGTAGGTGGTTAGAACAAAGTGAGATATGGCTTTCCTGTGGTGCCACCCTCTAACATGAAATGTCCCCAGTGTAGACTTTGGTTTCCTCTTGTTACACTGGAGGATCTTATTGGAGGCCTTATGCAGCTTTTGATTAAATAATCTTCCAAACGCACACACAGCCGATATAACAGGCACATCACTGACCAAAAGCGAGACGGACTGTGTGAAATGACGTAGTCAGATGGGTTAAGCACTTCAGAGGACTTGCATGTCCTGTCTTCCTAATATTAATTACTCCAATTTCCTGGGCTTTTTCTATCACATTAAGTTTTATTTTGGCTTGGAGTGCTATCTGAACCCAGAGTCGATTCTGTGAAGTTATAATTGTAGCTAATCTGTTCAATCTCACAAGTGAACCAGTCCTTGGAGGCTGGCAATCTACAATACGTCATGACTTAATACATGGCAAACCTGTCATGGCTTCCATTACTTTATCCTTAACTAAATAAAATGTGACTTTCTTTTTCTTTTTCTTTCCATGTTCACAAAGAAAAGAGCAAGGCACCATCCATCCACATCTACCCTCCCATCCCTGGCAATTCACTTATCCTCACCTGCATCGTTCGAGACTTTTCCTCAAATATTATTGATGTCCAGTGGCTAAAGAATGGCAATCCCATTCCAGAAGATGACTACGTCAACACTCCAGCCGTGAAAGAAAAGAGGAATGAGTCCTTCTTCCTCTATAGCAAATTGACAATGTCTCAACGGGAATGGCATGACAGCAACACATTCAGCTGTATGGTTGTCCATGAGGCCCTTGATGACAGGTTCTCCCAGAGGAGCATAGCAAAAACATCGGGTAAACGTTGAAGACTCCCCTCAACATGCATTGTCCTCCTAGATTTGACTCTCACGGTGTTTGATCCAAATTCTTGTAAATAGTTTACATGCCAATGTGTTTTGCTGCTAGCTAAATAAAAGCATCCCAATTCAGAGGTCTCTGAGGTTATGCTCTCTTTTGTTCAACCAAATTGGGGGCTGAGCAAAGTTGAGAGACGATTTCTGGAATCAAGAGGGAAAGGACTACTTTCTCTGGACATTAGAACAAAGGATCAGAGTTGAGGCTGGGAGAAAAAATGCTTTCATTCTTATCAGTATCAATTTGAGAGCCACCAACTGGGTCCATGTATCCATACTACTTCTTCTGAGAGTTCTTGCAAAGCTTCACACCTGTCTGAAGATTTATCAAAATCCTCCACACTTATTCCCAATTGCTTGTGCAAAGAAGACCACTTCTGTTTCTACATGGACTCAACCTTCTGGGCGCATTTCATTTAATTATCATTATTTACAATTTCCCATTAAATTTCTCTATCACTCATGGTCCCTCCATCCTAAATCTTTCAACTAGACACCACCCAATCAGGCTTGAATGGGAAGTTCTTGGAGGTAATAAGTAATCTTTCTAATGTCCTTGCAGTTGATCTCATAACTGCTATATCCACTGAGAGTTATCATGGCTGGCTAAACCCTAGGCAGTTTACAACCTTGCAATAAAACAATATATAAAATGAAGAAAAGGCAACAAAATTAAACCCATTTACTGGGATGCCATATCAAAGGAATCCTAAATCTAAGAAACATTAATGAATCACATAATGCACGGGAATACAAACAAAATATACTAGGCGGTCCGAGCTGAGGTATCTTCCTCCATTTTGCTTCACCTTGAATAGATCATTCAGAAACTACATAAAGACACTACATAACATGCTAGAACCTAAATAGTAATTCCAAGAACCAATTAAATGGTGATCCTGACCTTGCTTTTTTCACATTTCTTTTAAACTTAATCGTTAGGAGGAATAGAATGTTTTGACAAGTCCATTGCACATTCATCTAAGCTTCC
>NW_015410147.1:0-2040 GCF_001527695.2 Protobothrops mucrosquamatus
CAAAAAAGTCTGGATAGTGGACGTGGCAGTGCCTGGAGACAGCAGAATAGACGAGAAAGAACTGGAGAAGATAACAAAATACAAAGACCTACAAATAGAAATAGAAAGACTGTGGCAAAGGCAAGCAAGGGTAGTACCAATAGTAATAGGCACCTTGGGTGCAATCCCAAAACAACTGGAGCACCACTTGAACACCATTGGCATTGACAAATTCGCCATTAGTCAATTGCAAAAGGCGGCCTTACTAGGAACTGCTTCCATCCTGTGACGATATCTGTAATACCATCAAACATCCACATCTGCCTATCCCAGGTCCTTGGTAAGGATTCGATAGGTAGACAAAAATGCCAAATCCAGTCTGAACATCTGGCTGACAGTGTGATTAATAATAATAATAATAATAATAATAATAATAATAATAATAATAATAATAATAATAATAATAATAAAGTTGGAAGGGACCTTGGAGGCCATCTAGTCCAACCCCCTGCTCAGGCAGGAAACCCTATACCATTTCGGACAAATGGCTGTCCAATATCTTCTTAAAGAAGTGTTGGAGCATTCACCGCTTCTGGAGGAAGGTTGTTCCACTGATTAATTGTTCTCACTGTCAGGAAGTTTCTCCTCAGTTCTAGGTTGATTCTCTCCTTGGTTATTTTCCATTTTTCACATTTTTCTCCATGGTTACATGCTTAAAATCAGACACTTGTTCAACTGACTCAAATTTACGACAGCTGCAGTGTCCCAGGGTCATGTGATCACCTTTTCTGACCTTCTGACAAGCAAAGTCAATGGGGAAGCCAGATTCACTTAACAACCCTATTACTAATTTATCAACTGCAGCGATTCACTTAACAGCAACAGAAATTTTGGGCTCAATTGTGGTCATAAGTGGCTGTAATAGATTGGTAGCATAGAACCCCTTAATACAGTGTTTCTCAACCTTGACAATTTTAAGGCATGTGGACTTCAACTCCCAGAATTCCACAGCCAGCAATGCTGGCTGTGGAATTCTGGGAGTTGAAGTCCACATGCCTTAAAATTGTCAAGGTTGAGAAACACTGCCTTAATATGAGCCATTCCAGTCTTGAAATTGGTGCTAAATGTGAACTTTCTACAGGCAGAGTTTGTGGGTTTTGAACAACAGCCCCTCAGTTGTACAATTTTATCCATTTATTTTTTTTAGTTTTTACATTCATAGCCTCTCCCTATCTACACCATATTTCCACTTATGTTAGCAGGTTCCCAAACGATGTTTGGCAGTTTGCATTGCTCACTTGGTGCTGACCTGGTTCTTTTTGGAAAAAGAAATCTGAAACCCAAACATGGTTTTCTTAAAATGGGCTATATCCTAAAACTCAAAATTAGGGGGGGAGGTGATTTAATGCCTCTCTCGTTGATCCGATTGTCCATTTGGCACAAACAAGTTGAATTAGCTTGTTTGTGGGGAAAATTTGTGGGGGAAATTTGGGTTTACAAACAAACTGCAGATGACAATCCCTCTTCCAGGCTACCTTCAAGGGAGTTTGGGGCAAAAGGCAGTCCCTAATTGGGAGACGGTGAGTTCTAGTCCCACCTAAGCCATGAAAGCAGATTGGGTGATTTTGAGCCAATCACCAGGAGACAGTGAGTTCTAGTCCCACGTTAGGCATGAAAACTGGCTGGGTGACTTTGGGCCAATCACCAGGAGACAGTGAGTTCTAGTTCCTCTTTAGGCATGAAAACTGGCTGGGTGACTTTGGGCCAATCACCAGGAGACAGTGAGTTCTAGTTCCTCTTTAGGCATGAAAACTGGCTGGGTGACTTTGAGCCAATCACCCGGAGACAATGAGTTCTAGTCCCACTTTAGGCATGAAAACTGGCTGGGTGACTTTGGGCCAATCACCAGGAGACAGTGAGTTCTAGTTCCTCTTTAGGCATGAAAACTGGCTGGGTGACTTTGGGCCAATCACCAGGAGACAGTGAGTTCTAGTCCCACTTTAGGCATGAAAACTGGCTGGGTGACTTTGGGCCAATCACCAGGAGACAGTGAGTTCTAGT
>NW_015410148.1:0-2040 GCF_001527695.2 Protobothrops mucrosquamatus
TCAAACTCGCAATGTCACACGACGTGTCGTGACGTATCGTGACTTTTTTTCCATTGCTGGCAATGGGGTGGGTGCGGTTTCACCAGGACGCATCCAGCCCACAGGCTGGCAGTTTGGCACCCTTGCTTAGGCAAACACTGATAGCATTATAAGCAGGGAAACAGGTAATCACTCAACAGCAAGGTCATGGAATAATTTATTAATTTTACCATATTTTAACCTTTTCAATGGCAGAAACAAGAAATGGAGGTCACTGAAGATCTTCATACGTACTTGCCTAACTGGCTCCAAAAGTCAAATTCTCAGGGAAACTGAAGCTTTTTTCTCTATTGTAACATTTCAAATAGAAAATTTGAACCAGTGCTCAAGATTGGCCCTTGTATGCTGTGACTTGGAGGGGTTCTGAAAACACTCACATGCACTTCTTGTGATAACCCATATATAAACATTATGGAACAATAACTTAATTGTACAGAATACTCGAAGAACTAGTACAACCAGTTTCTGAACAAAATAAGGATGTTAAGAGAATGAACGGAATGTTAATATTTATATTAATGTTTAAAATAATTAGGAAAATCTTAATGTTCTGTGCTTAATCTATTATTTAAGAGAGTTTTGATAGCTAGTAAGCTGAGTAACTTTCAACTTAGATTTTCCTAGACTCTGCCTTCCCCAAGTGAATCCTCATTCTCAACGTATTGTATAGTCAGCTGTTCCCATTCATTTTATTTCTACTAGAGTTCCCTCTAGTTCAGGCATCTTTTGTTCCCCAAACCCTTGAGACCCATTTCACACATCTTATAAAGCTATAATCGGCTTTCTTGGAGTTTGAGTTAATTTGCTACATGAACTTGCTTATTTGGGGTTTATTAAATAAACTACAAGCAGACTTTAGTTATCTCAGTGTCTGAAGAGTACATGGTGTGTAATAGTTCCATGCAACACAGCTTTCTGACACCTTAGCAGCATTCCCTGTTTGGAAAGCTGGATTCATTCCCAACTGTTCTTGTTTCAGTGAAAAGCCAACCAGTCATTCCTTGTTTGTCCTATTAATTCCACAATGCTTTCAAGGATGAGTTGATTTAGGATCAGATTTTAAGTTACATCTTGATTCCCACTCATAACATATACAAGTAGGTCCTCGAGTTACGAATGAAATGGAGCCTGCCAATTACATTCATAACCCGATGATTCTTTGGAGTGAATCACATAAAATGAATGTGAAAACTCCCTGCTTTCGCCCACACATTCGCTAATCGAATCCGCAAGTTGTTAAGTGAACGTAAGGTATCTGAAGATGGGGAAGGCCTAGAGATGGAACAGGCCACTGCTTAAGACCACCCAAGGCCTTCCCTGACCCGCTGAAATACCTCATGCTCCCCACGATTGCTTCCCCCCACACATCCTGCGGCATCAGGTCACTAACCTTGTGAAGATCTAACGAGCTATCTCTTCTCCAGCCTTTCTTCCACACAAAATCATGGCCCCTAGAAGCTTACAATCTCGGCATGCAAAACATTTGCATGTCTACGGGAGGCTTTGGGGCAGCGAAATTGCGCTTGTCTCAAAGCATCTCTTCGGCTTGCAAATACTTCGGCAAGCCTTTGCAAAACGCCTTTGCCGGCAAGAACAGAACCCGTGAGGGACACAGCAATCCCACCTGGGCTCTGTTCCTGCTGGCAAAGGCTTTTTGCAAAGATGACCAGAGCCTACAGTAGACATGTCAAACTCGCGACGTCACGTGACATCACGTAATGTATCGGGACGGCTTTGCCATTGCCCGGTTTTGGTACGGGGTCTTGTGGAAGGCTTGCTGCATGGCGGATCTACTGGGGTTAGCTCCGTAGGGAAAGCGGAGCCGGCAGCGGGAATGGGGAGCCTCGGAGGGTCGGAGGCTTTGCCTGGACCCTGATTTGGGGTGCTGGGCCCCCCGGCGACCGGGAGTAACGACTTACCGGTCACCCCGGTCTTCCTGGTCTCCCCGGTCTCGGCCTGAGCTCCTCGGTCTCCTCGGTCTCGGCCTGGGCTTGGCCCGGT
>NW_015410149.1:0-2040 GCF_001527695.2 Protobothrops mucrosquamatus
CGGTTTAAAAACAATAATACAATACCATACAAAATTTAAAAATGATTAAAAATAAATATTTGAATAGGCCGCTTCTACTAAAATTTTGTTAAAACCAATTAAAATACCCCTAGGCCAGTCCTGCCCGCTGAAATAACCAAGTCTTGAGGGCGCGGCGGAAGGAGGGGAGATCCGGAATCACCCGGATCTCTGGGGGCAGTCTGCCATCATTCTGAGGTCAATAAAATGGGGACCCAGATTGTTGGGGACAATATGCTGATTCTGTTAACTGCTTAGAGAGGGATGTAAAGCACTCTGAAGCAGTATATAAGTCTAAGTGCTATTGCTATTGTTTTTTCTCTTCCTTCCCCCTCCCTCCCTCCTTCCTTCCTTCCTTCCTTCCTTCCTTCCTTCCCAGTGGTTAGAATGCAGCATTGCAGGCTGATTCTGCCCACTGCCAGGAGTTCGATCCTGACCAGCTCAAGGTCGACTCAGCCTTCTATCCTTCTGAGGTCGGTAAAATAAGGACCCAGATTGTTGGGGGCAATGGGCTGACTTTGTAAACCTCTTAGAGAGGGGCTGTAAAGCACTCTGAAGCAGTATATAAGTCTAAATGCTATTGCTATTGCTGTTTCTATTAGGTACCTGCAACACTGAGGGTGAAGGTTCGTTCTCCGAGCTCGTGGGTTGGTTTCCGAACGTTTCGTTACCAAGCTAGGTGACATCTTCAGCAGAGTTTAGGGGACGTCAGTGTAAGTTTTCTTCTGCTTGTAAGGGCTTTGTGTTGCGGTCAGTAGGTCCTGTGATGGGTCAGGTGTGGGTGTGTCAAGTGAGGGTCTTGTGAAGGGTCAGGTGTGAATCATGTCAGGTGGGGGGGGTCTTGTGATGGGTCATTAGGAGGTGGCCTGCTGGTTGCGGGGGGCTATAATAATAATAATAAAGTTGGAAGCGACCTTGGAGGTCATCTAGTCCAACCCCCTTCTCAGGCAGGAAACCCTATACCATTTCGGACAAATGGCTGTCCAGTCTCTTCTTAAAAACTTTCAGTGTTGGAGTATTCACCGCTTCTGGAGGCAGGTTGTTCCACTGGTTAATTGGCTGCAACATTTTACTCCCAATTAGCATTACAGTACATGGTCTGGTTTGCAGGCTAATTTTCTTGCCTGGGTTCTAGCTTAGCACAGCTCTGGCTGCTCAACAAACCAGGGGTTGGATGCCGTGGATCAACCCAGCTTTGCCTCCAGAACAGAGACGGAAGAAGCCGCCCACAACATCCTTGAGTCAAGGCCAAAGCTACACAGGGCCAGCTGGGAGGGAGCCCTCCCTTACCTTAACCAAGGTCCAGGAGACGATGCGGCCATCCGAAGAGACCGAGAAGAAATTCAAATTGTTGTCCATGTCATCTTTCTGCCATTTCACCTGGGAAGGAAAGAAAAAAAAATCGGATATTTAAAAGCAGCTGTGGCTTTCGCAAGCAGTACAGACGTTCCTCCACTTACAACCGTCCATTTTGTGACCCTTCGAAGCTAACGACGGCACTGAAAAAAAGTGACCCCTGACCGTCTTTCACATTTACGACCATTGCAGCGTAGTCCCATGGAGGATGTGTGAGAGAATTCATGGAAAATGCATGTGAAGAAGAGAAAACTATTTTGTTAGTGGTGAGATTTTTGTGTAATTTCTTCTCTTTTTTTTCCTGTCTCCTTTTTCCCACCGGCTGTGTTGCTTTAAGAGCGAGAGAGACAGAAAGGAAAAAGGGGATCTGATCTGTTTAACTATTTTTTTTCTGCTTAGAATTCTGGTTTGAGGAAGGTGGGGTGGATGTGAAATTTAATACCCATTCTTGCAGTTTCAGCTTGTAATTTTTTTTATTCAAAAGAGGAGGCAGTAATTGTTGAACAAAGGAAGTTTTACTTGAACAAGAAATAAGGTTATTTTTTTAAACAAATGAAATATGAGAAGAACTTGAATACACCTAACTATCCATCAACAAAAAGAAATGACTCTGAATTGTTTTGCTTAGATTTGTAAATGTTTTAACCTACTTAATGGAAATTTGTT
>NW_015410150.1:0-2040 GCF_001527695.2 Protobothrops mucrosquamatus
CTCCTCCTCCTCCTCCTCCTCCTCCCTTCTAGCACTGATGGTGTTCACTAGTTGGGTAACAAAACGTCTGCAAGAACACACCCAAGCTCAGAGAGCATTAAGGATCCATAGTTCTCCTCCTCCTCCTCCTCCTCCTCCTCCTCCTCCCTTCTAGCACTGATGGTGTTCACTAGTTGGGTAATGAAACGTCTGCAAGAGAACAACCAAGCTCAGAGAGCACCAAGGACCCCACTCTTTCATTTTCCTTTGCACACATACATAACTGCTCCCCCCCCCTCAGCTAGATGGTCAGTAGCAGTATTGAAAAGCCAATACTATGTGTGCTTATGTGAATATTTAGTTCATGCTATTGTGTACAAATATATGTTATAACACACGCAGTTATACAAATTGGATAATTAGCATGCTTTTGAACCTGGAAATTATTCATCAGCCCATAATCACATGTCTGGGTTTTACAGCTGGAGAAATCATAGCCCAGGGCACAGGCAGACGATCCATTGCAATTCATCCCAGATACCACAGTATCGTTGACATTCCCTGTAGCATCGCGCACGACACAAGCAGCTGTGGAAATAACAGGGTATTATCATTATTCCTCTTCCTTGTGACAACATGATAATATCGCTGGGCTCCTTATATTTCAGGGGGCTTGTGTTTCTATGCACATTTCTGCCTGTTATCCCAAGGCCATGCAGGTTGCAAATAAATGGGGCCATTTGCTAGAATGGTTTGATGTTTCTGTGGAGTTTACTGTCCACTTTAGCAAACGAGAACATACATAAAATTTGCCGCTGACAAAGGATTAAACCTATAGTACCGTACGTAATATTGAAGGAGGATGGCAGAGAAGTCGCTAGAGACCCTACCACACCTCGAACAATAATAAAACATTGTTGATAAAGTAGAGCAGGGCTCCCCAAACTCTTTAGTTCGTGATGTCTCTGATTGTTTATCGATCCCCAAGCATTTATTAGACGAAAACCATTTCACAGAAATTACTTTAACTAATAGTTACTGCAAACAACGCCATCCTTGGCTCCCATCCTTCCACTTTGAAGTACCCTGAAGTAGAGGAACTGTCTCTCTGTAGAGCTTCGTGTCACCGAGATGGCTATGCCATGGGGCTATTTTTGTTTTGTGTTTCTGATTATTGGCAAATAAATCAGGACTGCCTAATGCACCTTTTCCAAATCCCTAATTGCTTAAAACAGAGGGGGAAAAATACTCTGAAAATTGCCAGTCCTCTCTTCCAGCAGTGTGATCACAACAGTGTCGTGCTCTGCTCCCATAGTTCTCAGCCACCAAGAGAGGGATACAGAAAGGGACCAGGCATCTTGTGTTCGCATAAAGCTTGCCTGTCCCTAATGCACCTTGTTACACCTGGTCTTCAACCTAACGGCCACAATTGAGACTAGAATTTCCATGGCTAAACAAGGCAGTTGTTAAGTGAGTTGCGCTTGGCTTTGTGATGGTTGTTAAGTGAGTCACATGATTGTTAAGTGAATCTGGCTTTACCGTTGACTTTCCTTGTCGGGCGCCAGCTGGGAAAGACGCAAATGATGATCAGATGACTCTGGGACACTGTAACCGACATAAATACATGCCGGTTACTAAGAGCCCGGATTTTGATCATGTGACCATGGGGGAGGGATGTTGCCACCGTCATGTGAAAACGGTCATAAGTCACTTTTTTCAGTGTTGTTGTATCCTGGAATAGTCGCTCAACGGATGATTGTAAGTTGAGGACTCCCTGTATTCCTTTTCAGGGGTAAAATTTAGAGTTGTTCATGTGATGAGATTCATGGATCAGGAGCCCTGGTGGCACGGTGGTTAGAATGCAGTATTGCAAGCTTAATTCTGCCCACAGCCTGGAGTTCGATCCTGACGGGATTCAAGGTTGAACTCAGCCTTCCACCCTTCCCAGGTTGGTAAAATGAGGGCCCAGATTGTTGGGAGAAATAGGCCAATAACGCTTGGACTGTAAACCACCCAGAAATTTCTGAATTGCACTGTGGAGCGGTATATAAGTCTAAGTGC
>NW_015410151.1:0-2040 GCF_001527695.2 Protobothrops mucrosquamatus
AAGGAGGTACCTGGTTGACACCTAGGATGCTGGTAGCAACCCGTGTCACCCATCAGCGCCAGCCGATTTGAATGTTCAGTTGACTGAGGTTCATGTTTAATGAATTAAAGTATAATAATAATAATAATAATAATAATAATAATAATAATAATAATAATAATAATAATAATAATAATAATAATAATAATAATAATAATAATAATAATAATAATAATAAAGTTGGAAGGGACCTTGGAGGTCATCAAGTCCAACCCCCTGCTCAGGCAGAAAACCCTATACCATTTCAGACAAATGGCTGTCCAGTTTCTTCTTAAAAACTTCCAGTGTTGGAGCACTCACAGCTTCTGGAGGCAGGTGGTTCCACTGGTTAATTGTTCTCACTGTCAGGAAGTTTCTCCTTAGTCCTATGTTGCATTAGCAGAGGGATAGAATCAAAGATTACATAAAGGGTTAATACCGCTTGATAAAGCCTTATTAAGACCACACTTAGAATACTGCATCTAGCTTTGGTCAGTGACTAAAGTAACTAAATTAGTAGACTAGCAAAACACTGTGGACATAGTATACTTAGATTTCAGCAAGGCATTTGACAAAGTAGATCACAACTTGCTGCTTAGTAAGCTAGAAACAGGTGGGATAGACAACATCACCACCAGATGGATCTGTAGCTGGCTGACCAACTGTACTCAGCGAGTAGTCCTCAGTGGTACTACATCCACATGGAGAGAAGTAAGCAGTGGGGTACCACAAGGTTCCGTCTTAGGCCCAGGACTCTTCAATATCTTCATCAATGACTTAGATGAAGGAATAGAAGCCAGAACATTCCCATTTACATTGACCATGATTGATTTCATCCTATTTGGGATTCACCAGACATAGTTAAACCAGATGTTATCAGGTTTAAACCTTCTATAGATAGTCTTTGACTTAACAACCAACATTTCCACTGCTAAGCAAGCCAGTTGTTCAGTAAGTTTTGCCCCCACTTCACAACCTTTCTTGCCACACTGAATCATTGCAGTTGTTAAGTTAGTAACACGGTTGTTAAATGAATCAGGCTCCACACTGAGTTGGCATGTCAGGTCACAAAACAGGATCATGTGGAAATCATACGGATGCTTCTTAGGGCTGTGGAAGGCATGAAAGAATGATGGAAGGCATAACCCTCAGGAACACACACAAAGTAGCTTGGGTGGGTGGGTGGGTGGAATTGCAATGTTCTTCCTGGGATGGGATGGTCAACAGTTTTAACTGCCTCTGTTTTCTTTTGAAGTTGCAGTTAAGAGGACTTTTGTGGAACAGAAAAACAAAAACTTTTGGCAGAAATGTATGTCAGGGAAGTACTACATAGATGGCTGCAATTACAGGAAACCAGGCTAAGGATTCCGCAATCACAGTCCTATTCTGTGCTTGTCTTTGGAGACATTGTTGGCCTACTAGCCCTTGCTCAGCAGCTGCATCCCCTCAATCAGAAATCTCTAGTAGTAGTAGTAGTAGTAGTAGTAGTAGTAGTAGTAGTAGTAATAATAATAATAATAATAATAATAATAATAATAATAATAATAATAATAATAATAGTAAAGTTGGAAGGGATCTTGGAGGTCATCTAGTCCAACCCCCTGCTCAGGCAGAAAACCCTATACCACTTCAGACAAATGGCTGTCCAGTCTCTTCTTAAAAACTTCCAGTGTTGGAGCATTCACCGCTTCTGGAGGCAGGTTGTTCCACTGGTTAATTGTTCTCACTGTCAGGAAGTTTCTCCTTAGTTCTAGGTTGCTTCTCTCCTTGGTTAGTTTCTATCTGTTGCTTCTTGTCCTGCCTTCAGGCGCTTTGGAGAATACCTTGACTCCCTCTTCTTTGGGGCAGCCCCTGAGATACTGGAAGACTGCTATCATGTCCCCCTTCGTCCTTCTCTTTGTTAAACTAGACATACCCAATTCCAGCAACCATTCCTTACATGTTTTAGACTCCAGTCTCCTAATCATCTTTGTTATTCTTCTCAAAGATGATTAGAGGACTGGAGGCTAAAGCATATAGAGT
>NW_015410152.1:0-2039 GCF_001527695.2 Protobothrops mucrosquamatus
TGTAGAGTAGACAAAAAAAAAAGGCAAGAAGGTGACGATCAAAACTGCACGATCCTAGCCCTGCTCCTTTGGTACCTGTGCTGAAGTCACGTGCAGCTACAAAGGTGAGGAGATATAATTGGGATAGCCACCTTCACTTTTTGACACCCATAGCCTTTTTAAAAACTATGTAAAAGAGGTAGAGAGGCTTCTGTGTAAAACTACGTAAAAGAGGTAAAATGCAGTATTGGAAGTCGACTCTGCCCATAGCCAAGAGTTCAATGCTGACAGGTTCAAGGTTGACTCAGCCTTCTGTCCTTCCAAGGTCAGTAAAATGAGGAGCCAGATTGTTGGTGGCAATAAGCTGACTCTGTAAACTGCTTAGAGAGGGCTGTAAAGCACTATGAAGCTGCATATACTGTAAGTCTTATTGCTATTGCTATTGCTATTGCTATTCTAAGGAGCCATGCTTCTGACAATCAGTGGATATCTGTATTTGAGAATGGAAGAGCTCTGGATGGTTATTCTAAATAGCATCCCTATTAAAAAGTGACCTTTATTATATTTATTGTAAACATGACATGAAAGTAATTGTCTGAGAGCACTTACATTTTGCAAGGCTGTCAACATGCATGACAATATATGCCTAATTTGGATACTTCAGATAACATCCCACCCCTATGCCTCTGCAGAAAGCGAATACAAAGGAAGAAATGTTCTCTCTTCTTCTCTCTCTTTCTCAAATACTTCCTGATTGAAGAATTCTGGATGGTCTCAATAAAGCAAGCTCTGAAAATGGGGTTTCCCCCCCCCCATATGGACCAACATGACAATGTTTGTTTTCTGTGGCATTTAGGTTGCTACTTTTGAAATTGTATTTGCAAATTTTTCTTCCTTATGGTTGATCCTGGAAGCCCTGAGTCCTAACTGAAATTAATGTGTTTGTCTAGGCATTGTGATGGTTGTGTACACTTTCACTTTGGGTTGTTGCAGCTGCCCCATGGTTTTAAGATTTTAAAATGGTACCCATGCTTGATGATATCAGAGCTCTTCCTGAATCATATATATAGACATAATGTAAAGACACGTGGAACAGCAAAGGGTACATTGCTCCATCTTCCACAGCTACAGTAGTTCTAAAACAGGCTTGTGTATATAATAGATAACATTAAATCTATTATTTATTTTATTGGACTCTTGGAACAGGGAGAAAAATGGACGCCAGGCACATTGATTATTCCACTGAGTTAGTGAGCAGTACCACCATTGTACATAGTGTATATACAAGCTTTATGGGAGAGAGTAAACAAAACGTATCTGGAAAACTAGCTTAAGTGTGGGGATTATAACATTGGGTTGGATCCAGATTTGGACCTTCTTAGAGCGACCCACAAAAATTAATGTGAAGATAGTGACTAATTTAAGTAGCATTGATTTCTGTAGGTCTAGTCTTACTAGGCCTTGATCCAACCTCTGCTCTATAATTTATGAATGTAAATTATATATTATTGGTTGACATGACTTCCTTTAGAATCTGCCTTCCAAGTGAACTATAATACTGGGCATTATTAAAAGCAATGGCAAAAATTTCCCAATGTAACATGTCTACTCCTTTCTTCTCAGGGAGATATTGATAGATTCAGATACCCACTTAAGCAAAGAGTAGTACTATATTTGGCACATAACACAACACATAAGAAACCCATCAGGACAAGATTCAGCAGTCCATCTGCATTTAAAAGACAAAGGCCACTCTTTTGAAGACAGCAAACTCTACATTTTAGACAGAGAGGACCGCTGATTTGAAAGAGGGGTCAAAGAGGTCATCTTTGTCAAAACTGAACAGCCATCTCTCAACAGAGGGGGAGGGATATGACATACTGTAATTTGTCTTCAGTCTACAACACAGTCCTTTCAACAGTTCCAAGAGGGCTCCACACCCATTTGCACTAAGGTGACCCTGACAACACAGTTAAACCTCCAGGAGGCCTCAATGACTCTCTAAAGGAATGCAAATGACTGTCTGCAAGGAGTATAAATCCTTCCATTCACCACCATCC
>NW_015410153.1:0-2039 GCF_001527695.2 Protobothrops mucrosquamatus
GAGGGAGGGAGGGAAGGAGGGAGGGAGGGAGGGAGGGAGGAAGGAAGGAAGGAAGGAAGGAAGGAAGGAAGGAAGGAAGGAAGGAAGGAAGGAAGGAAGGAAGGAAGTTCCTTCAAGTGATTTTCTTAACACCTTCTGAACTTTGGGAAAGTACCTCATATAGGGTGAGACCCAGCAGAGGATGCCAGAATTTGAACCCAGGGCCTTCTTTAAGTAGTATTCCTACAACTTGTGGGGTAGAAGCGAGCTGTGGTCTTTCTCCTAGAACAGGAGTCTCCCAATTTGGGGACTTCCAGAATTCCCCAGGCAGCGTAGCTAAACGTACTTAGACCACCCATTTCTTGCAACCCATTTCTTCCTTAAGAGGCAACTCAGTCTGCATATTTTGTGTGAGAGAAAGAGGGTGAAGACGGCTCCTCCCTAATAGTTCCCAGAGTAAATGATAGATGCAGATAGTAGAGTATTCAGTCTTGCAAGATTCTGTCTGTAGGTATAGAAACAGTAATTAAAAAAAATCAGCTTGAAATAATCATCAGCGTCAATTTGGGTTTTCGAGCCAGACAATACGCCACCTTGTTGTTTTCAATTCCTAGAGCCCACCTAGGTAGATTTTCCTCATGAGGCCATCAATAAAAGGCTTATAATAATAATAATAATGTTGGAAGGGACATTGGAGGTCATCTAGTCCAACCCCCTGCTCAGGGGGGAAACCCTATACCATTTCGGACAAATGACTGTCCAGTCTCTTCTTAAAAACCTCCAGTGTTGGAGCATTCACCGTTTCTGGAGGCAGGTGGTTCCACTGGTTAATTGTTCTCACTGTCAGGAAGTTTCTCCTTAGTTCCAGGTTGCTTCTCTCCTTGATTAGTTTCTGGATGGATAGTCAACTGTCAGTGAGACTCAAGTGCAGGGTTTCCCAACCCTGGCAACTTTAAAACCCGTGGACTTCAACTCCCACAATTCCACAGCCATCTGGGCTATCCCAGCTATTCTGGGAGTTGAAGTCCACAAGTCTTAAAGTTGCCAAGCTGGCAGACTCCTGTCCTAGAAGAAAGCATGGCGTCCTAGCGTTGAAAGGAGCCACCTAAGACACAGTTCTAATTCCCATCGTGGTTCAGCAGTGTCCCTTAAAGCCATCCTGGCAGATGGTTCTCCATTCACATTTGGTGGAAGAATCTTATCATTCCAGTTGGAAACTGGCTCCATGGTTGAACTCTTCGATAAGGAGTTTTTTTTTCCGCCCGGACATTCAAGTGGGATCTGCCTTCCATTCAAATCCTTCATGCTTGTATCCATTATTCCATATTCTGGATGGCAGGAACCAACTTTGACTTTCGCCTTGTGGGAAGAATCCGGAGAAAGAAATATTTGGGGGGATATTAAAAAGGCAGAATATATTTCCCCAAAGGAATAATGGAGAAGATCTTTAAAAAAAAAAAGACAGAAACCGGCCCCGGCCCCTCTCCCCCCCCAAGCAGAAAGCTCACCAGAGGCCAGCTTTTAGAAATGCAAATTCAATCATTCTTTCAGGAAGGTTGGAGCCTTCCAGCTAGAAACTGAAGGGATTAGGAAGACAAAGACCCCTAAAATCTACAGATCCCCACCCAAATTCTAAGGACAGGAAACATAATAGGATTAACCCACCAATACCAAAAGGGCACACTCAGACTCAGGTCAAAGGTCATAGGAAACACAAAGCCTCAGTCAGGAAGAACTCCAAATACAAAGCTCAAGAAGGTATAAAAACCCACCACTCCCTACTACATGTGGTCAGTTTTTCCAGAGCCATCTTTCTGTCTGGCTCTCCTCTTCAATAAACTACAACCTTCTTTCTAAAGCGGTCTCCATTTCCTTTATTCCCAGCTTGGACTGGACCCCGATGAAGGTTTTTCTTTCCACAGCCTGTCCATCCCCGCATCAGGCTCATGAGAAGAACGTCCCTCACTTCCTCCAACCCCTTGTAGGCTAAACCCTTCCAGTAGACTTCATCTCAAGTTTGCTTCCGATCCCTTGGAAGCCTTGCGGTTGGTTGTATGTCA
>NW_015410154.1:0-2039 GCF_001527695.2 Protobothrops mucrosquamatus
GGCGGGACTAGAACTCACCGTCTCCTAGTGATTGGCCCAAGGTCATCCAGCTGTCTTTCGGACTTTAGGCGAGACTAGAACTCACCGTCTCCTAGTGATTGGCCCAAGGTCACCCAGCTGTCTTTCGGACTTTAGGCGGGACTAGAACTCACCGTCTGCTAGTGATTGGCCCAAGGTCACCCAGCCGTCTTTCAGACTTTAGGCAGGGCTAGAACTCACCGTCTCCTAGTGATTGGCTGAAGGTCACCCAGCCGTCTTTCGGACTTTTGGCGGGACTAGAACTCACCGTCTCCTAGTGATTGGCTGAAGGTCACCCAGCTGTCTTTCAGGCCTTAGGCGGGACTAGAACTCCCCGTCTCCTGGTTTCTAGCCCGCCAGCTTCACCGCTATACCAAACTGGCTCCCTTCTTATTCATTGTTATTTATAGTTATTGATTTATGAGTGCATAAAGCATTTGAGTCCAGCCAAGGTCAGGTAGCTCTTTCCGAGAGCCCAGCCACAGTCAATGCCATAAGAATAATAACCAAAGAGCTATATATAATTACAAAAAAATAAATAAAAATAAAATCGATCTAACATTTCTGGCGCTCCGGGCTCTGCAGCATTCAAGTCCCAGAAGCTTTGTAATGATTTTTAATTTTAATAAGTCCGCAAGAATAGGGGCTGTCCCGGATACCCCCCCGTCCCCAAACCAGGTCGGTCTTTAGGATTGTCACAGTGGTTTAGTTTTAAAAAAAATAAGTATGTTTCCCCCCCTCTCACTTGCACAGTTAACGTGCACTTTTCCTTGTGGCTTGCACAGGGGAGCAGAAGATTGGAGTGATAAAAGAGAATCGCACTAAATTGTCCGTCTGAGCAATGGAGGATCAGGCTAATAGCTGCAGAAGACCAGCGTTCCTTCCTTCCTCTCTCCCTCCCTCCCATCCATCCATCCATCCATAATACCCCAATTGTATGGGTGGGGTTTTTGTTTTTCGTTTTGCTCCCACCGGCAGGCCCATCATCTGTTGAGTTTTGCTTTGGGAAAGATTCACAATCTCTGTTTTCTCTCTTCCTCTTCCAGGTGGTTAAGGTGGGTCTCATTGAAGATTCCCCCGCAGCAGCAGGTATTTTATTTACATTCTCTTCTCTTCTCTTCTCTTCTCTTCTCTTCTCTTCTCTTCTCTTCTCTTCTCTTCTCTTCTCTTCTCTTCTCTTCTCTCCCCCCCTCCATTCCATTCCATTCCATTCCATTCCATTCCATTCTATTCTATTCTATTCTATTCTATTCTATTCTATTCTATTCTTTCTGTTCTTATTTCTCTATTCTATTCTTTCTTTATTCTGTTCTTCTATATTCTGTTCTCATTTCTATATTCTATTCTATTCTATTATTTCTGTTCTTATTTCTCTATTCTATTCTATTCTATTCTATTCTATTCTATTACATTACATTATTACATTACATTACATTACATTACATTACATTACATTACATTACATCACATTACATCTATTCTATTCTATTACATTACATTCCACTCCACATATTCTATTCTATTCTATTCTATTCTATTTCTCTGTTCTCTATTCTTTTATTACTTTTAGTTTTTATCCCGCCTTTATTATTTTTATAAGACTGGCCTCACCCAAGTGCCCCTTGTATCCAAACTTCCTTAGCTTCACCAAACTCCATTTTCTCGCGATGACGTCCGTTGTTTCCTAGCTAATGGGGGAAACGAGAGACCTTTGTGGCATTTTATGCTTCCTGGAGTGTAAAGATGGCTCGTGCCAGCTGGGGAATTCTGGGAATTGGAGCCCACGCCCCTTCCAAGCTGATAGGCCTGAGAAAGACCGATTTAGCAGATGTCAGGGAATCCTTTCCCTCCCCTCCCCTCCGCCCCCAGCATCCCTGGGACAGAATCTTCATCCCTTCCATCCTCTGCAGGCGAGGGAGACGATTCGCCCGTCATCAGCCTCACCGTCCCCTCCACCTCTCCGCCTTCAACCTCGGGCCTAGCCAAGGACGTCTCTGCCACCCCCCCGTCCTCCCCCTCAA
>NW_015410155.1:0-2039 GCF_001527695.2 Protobothrops mucrosquamatus
AAAATGAAAGGGTAGAGAACGAAATATACACTTGAATGCACTAGATAACTTTGATATTTTATTTCGCTTTGACTAATTTTCAGAGTAATCCAATTTAGGACTTGTATGGTGGATGCATATTTTGTATGCATAGGCCAAAAACTCTTTATCCAGAGCACTTTTAGGAAGAAAAATAATATGTTTATGCTAAAATTCTTTTGATTTCTTTGATTCTTAAATACAAATGTACAAACCATCTTTTAATCAGAAGTAACTGTATAAAAATTTAGATGGATTTATGTATACTTCTAATCTGATTTTCACCCTTTCCACAATATGATCAAGATTATCCTTCCTTTGCCAGATTTCCAGAACAGTTTTATTTCCATTGAGTTTATCTCTAATTTAAATGTATCTGTTATCCAAGATCACATCTTTCCATCTCTACAGCAGAAAATATTAACTCAACTCTTATAAATTAATAAGATGGCAATATAATATTCCAAGTGACTTATATACATCAGATTTTCAATATTTCTCCTCACATTTCCCTTTCCTTCCCATTATTGGTTTCTTTTCATTTTTGAAATTCCAAAATTAAAAATCGTCAGAACAGTTGTGGGAATTAGCTATATCTAGTCTAGTGAAGAGAAGGACTTGGAGTGACTTGATAGAAGTCTTCAAATATTTGAGAAGAGGGGGTTGAACTATTCTCCAAAGCACCTAACTGTAGGACAGGAAGTAATGGTTGGAAGATCATTAAAGAGAGATCCAACCTAGAATTAAGGAATAAAATTCTAACAGTGAGAACAATTAATCAGTGGGATGACTTGCCTCCAGAAGTTGTGGGTGCTCCAGCACTGAAGATTTTCAAGAGGAGATTGGACAACCATTTATCTGGAATGATATAGAATCCCTGCTCGAGCAGGGGGTTGGACTAGAGAACCTCCAAGGTCCTTTTCAACTGTGTTACTCTATTATTCTAAGAATTAATCTGTTTAAAGAATGAAATGAACTTAGTATTTTATATCCTCCCAATCCCCTATCATATACTGCCAAGGGGCAAATGTCTACCATCCTACCAGATTTATGTAAACACATGAATTATTTTTATTAGGTTACATTGGACATTTTAGTGTTTCATTCCTCATGATGCAACAGGCATAGATGAATGTTTTAAGGAAGAAAGGAATGAAATAACAGAGCAAATGACCTTTTCAGTCTGTGCAGGGATTAAAATTATTACCTAACCTCACTACTAAATGTAACCTACATTATGCCTAAAATGTAGAGATAAACAAAACAGAATGAAAGGAACAAATTAATGCCCTTTTCTAACAAACTACAGCAGTTCCACTGTGTATAGCTTGAAATGTTTAATAAAGAAAAGGACTGATGGCTTAAAATAACTGCAATTAGAATTAAAAATTAATTGATTTTGAAAAAGTGATTCAGAGGAGTATTAAATTATTTCTGCTACAATCATTAAGCCCAGCGTTGAAAGGAACGAGGGAGATTTACCTCTAGTCTGCCTTCTTTATAGTACACTATACACAGAAACACACACAACACGCACAGACCCAAAAAAAAAGAAAAAAACCCTATATGGAAGTTATGAATAATTCTGTGAGGTAAATCATTAACAGTCCTCCTTTTCACTGTAGAAAAACAAGTTATGGAAAGAATTCTGGAACATTTTAGTACTATTCCTTCCAAAAAGCTGTCTCCAATTCAGTGTCATTGTGTCCTGTTAACTTCACCCCATCATGGAACCTATCCAGAGCTGACTTGACTGCTCATTTTTGGATGTTTTTGTTTTTGCATTGAGGGCCAGGCAGAGCAGATTCAAGAGATATTTTGTTGCTGGACTTCCGGTGGCAGGCTACTCCGTTGGACGCAGCTGTTGCTGCCTCCCGCCTGTTTCTGCGTAAAAGCCGTTTTGACAGCTTGCATCTGCTGTCAAACGGCTTGAAACCTTTCCCCTGGGCATAGGGGGATGGGTGAGCTGCCCGGGGTAGGAGTTGAGTTCCCGAGTCGTCCCAGGTGGACGATGTAGGTGA
>NW_015410156.1:0-2039 GCF_001527695.2 Protobothrops mucrosquamatus
GAAGGCCAGCTGGCTGGCTTTGGGCCAATCACCAGGAAAAGGTGAGTTCTAGTCCCACCTTAGACACGAAAGCCAGTTGGGTGACTTTGGGCCAATCACCAGAATACGGTGAATTCTAGTCCCTCCATAGACATGAAGGCCATCTGGCTGGCTTTGGGCCAATCACCAGAAAATGATACGTTCTAGTCCTGCTTGAGGCCTGAAAGTTAGCTGGGAGACTTTGGGCCAATCACCAGGTGATGTGAATTCTAGTCCCACCTTAGCCATGAAATCTGGTGGATGTGTTTGGGCCAATCCCCAGGAGATGGTAAGTTCTAGTCTCGACTTAGGCATGAAAACTGACTGGGTGATTTTGGGCCAGTCTTTCTCTCTTAGCCCAAACCACCTCACAGGGTTGTGGTTGTGCAGAAAATAGGAGGAGGAAGGTGTATTGGATATGGTCGCTGCCTTGAGTTATTTGGAAAAACAATAAAGGTGTGATTAAAAAAATAATAATACAAGAAAAGAAAATAATAAAAGAAAACAAAATAATAATAAAATAAAATAAATAAAATAAAATAATACTAAAGTAAAATAAGTACTAAAATAAGTACTAAAATAAGTACTAAAATAAAATAAAATAAAATAAAATAAAATAAAATAAAATCACTGGAGGTTTTTAAGAAGAGACTGGAAAGTCACTTGTCTGAGATGGTATAGGACAGGTTCTCCTGCTTCAGCGGGGGGTGGGACTAGAAGACCTCCAAGGTCTCTTCCAGCTCTATTCTATTCTATTCTATTCTATTCTATTCTATTCTATTCTATTCCATTCCATTCCATTCCATTCCATTCCTATTCTGTTCCATTCCATATTTTCTATTCTATTCCATTCCATTCCATATTTTCTATTCTGTTCTGTTCCGTTCTCTTGTCCTATTCCTATTCCTATTCAATTCCATATTTCTATTCTATTCTATTCTATTCCATTCCATTCCATTCCTATTCTGTTCCATTCCATATTTTCTATTCTATTCTATTCCATTCCATTCCATATTTTCTATTCTGTTCCATTCTCTTCTGTCCTATTCCTATTCCTATTTAATTCCATTCCATATTTTTATTCTATTCCTATTCTATTCTATTCTATTCCATTCCATTCTATTTTCTATTCTATTCTATTCTATTCTATTCTATTCTACTCTACTCTATTTTCTGTTCTGTTCTGTTCTACTCTATTCTACTCTACTCTATTCTATTCTAAATCAAATCAAATGAAATAAAATGAAATGAAATAAAATAAAATAGTGATCAATGAGAACTAGAAACCTTGCAGATGTCAATCCCTCTGGGGACAGTCCTAAACTGAACAATATTTTCAAAGGTTATATGTTCCCCACCACCACCACCACCTTAACCTGAACATTTTCTGCCTTCAAACCCGAAAAGTCTGGGTAGTAGAGCCATCGCTCGAGGTCTTCGCTCGTGCCAAGTGCCCGGCTTCAACCTGTCCTGCTTGGGCCGGCAGCCAAGGCAGGAATAAACCCCCTGAATGCATAATGGAGGGGTTGCTCAAACATTCACACGCATCCCTGGACGAGCCTCCTCGCTTGGCAGCTGAAGGCATTTATCAACTCCTTGAGGAACAGGATGCTGGCAGCCACCGAGGTGATTGATCAGCGGCACTGCCTCGTGGAGGGGGGGGCGGCACTGTGACATCCGGCTAGTGAGCAGACACACACACAGCCTCCGTTTTGTGGGGTGCGGGTAATCCTTGACCACAGTCGAGCCCAAAATTTCCACTGCTAAGCGGAGACAGGGGTTGTGTGGGTTTTGCCTGGTTTTACGACTTTTCTTGCCGCGGTTGTTAAGCGAATCACTGCAGTTGTTCAGTCACCAATAAAAGAGAATATTGGTAGGGTGTGTGTGGAGGGGGGGGGGAAATGTGAGGTCTTTGATGCTCTCTGAGCCTGGGTTTTTTTCTTGCAGATGTTTCATGGCCCAAGTAGGGAATATCATCGATCGAGGTTTGTGGAGAGGAGGAGGAGGAGGAGGAGGAGGAG
>NW_015410157.1:0-2039 GCF_001527695.2 Protobothrops mucrosquamatus
ATCTATGTTTCCTGGTAAAATACATGGGAAAATCCCATTGGAGGAAAATTCCACTTAGGGTTAGGGTTAGGTCACCGTGAACTCCTAGAGCAAAATGGACATTGCCAATATATTTGGAGTGCTTGGATTTGGTTAGGAGGGCATTGACTTTTCTAGGCTGCCCTATCTATGTTTCCTGGTAAAATACATGGGAAAATCCAGTTGGAGGAAAATTCCACGTAGGGTTAGGGTTAGGTCACCATGAACTCCTAGAGCAAAATGAACATTGCCAATATATTTGGAGTGCTTGGATTTGGTTAGGAGGGCATTGACTTTTCTAGGCTGCCCTATCTATGTTTCCTGGTAAAATACATGGGAAAATCCCATTGGAAGAAAATTCCAGTTAGGGTTAGGGTTAAGTCACCATGAACTCATACAACAAAATGGAGATCGCCAACAAAGTCAGAGTGGTTGGTTATGGTTAGGAAGGTACTGACCTTTCTAGTCTGCCCTGTTTATGTTTCCTGGTAAAATACATGGGAAAATCCCATTGGAGTAAAATTCCACTTAGGGTTAGCGTTAGGTTACCATGAACTCATAGAGCGAAATGGACATTGTCAAAATATTCATAGTTGTTGGTTATGGTTAGGAAGGCATTGGATTTTCTAGTCTGCCCTATCTATTTTTCCTGGTAAAATACATGGGAAAATCCCATTGGAGGAAAATTCCACTTAGGGTTAGGGTTAGGTCACCGTGAACTCCTAGAGCAAAATGGACATTGCCAATATATTTGTAGTGCTTGGATTTGGTTAGGAGGGCATTGACTTTTCCAGGCTGCCCTATCTATGTTTCCTGGTAAAATACATGGGAAAATCCCATTGGAGGAAAATTCCACTTAGGGTTAGGGTTAAGTCACCATGAATTCACACAGCAAAATGGACATCGCCAACAAGTTTGGAGTGATTGTTTATGGTTAGGAGGGCACTGGATTTTCTAGTCTGCACTATCTATGTTTCCTTGTAAAATACATGGGAAAATCCCATTGGAGGAAAATTCCACTTAGGGTTAGGGTTAGGTCACCGTGAACTCCTAGAGCAAAATGGACATTGCCAATATATTTGGAGTGCTTGTATTTGGTTAGGAGGGCATTGAGTTTTCTAGGCTGCCCTATCTATGTTTCTTGGTAAAATACATGGGAAAATCCCATTGGAGGAAAATTCCACTTAGGGTTAGGGTTAGGTCACCATGAAGTCATAGAACAAAATGGACATTGCCAACAAATTCGGAGTGGTTGGTTATGGTTAGGAAGGTACTGACCTTTCTAGTCTGCCCTGTTTATGTTTCCTGGTAAAATACATGGGAAAATCCCATTGGAGGAAAATTCCACTTAGGGTTAGGGTTAGGTCACCATGAACTCACAAAGCAAAATGGACATCGCCAACAAGTTTGGAGTGATTGTTTATGGTTAGGAGGGCACTGACCTTTCTAGTCTGCCCTATCTATGTTACCTGGTAAAATACATGGGAAAATCCCATTGGAGGAAAATTCCACTTAGGGTTAGGGTTAGGTCACCGTGAAGTCATAGAACAAAATGGACATTGCCAACAAATTCAGAGTGGTTTGTTATGGTTAGGAAGGCACTGGATTTTCTAGCCTGCCCTATCTATGTTTCCTGGTAAAATATATGGGAAAATCCCATTGGAGGAAAATTCCACTTAGGGTTAGGGTTAGGTCACCATGAACTCACACAGCAAAATGGACATTGCCAATATATTTGTAGTGCTCGGATTTGGTTAGGAGGGCATTGACTTTTCTAGGCTGCCCTATCTATGTTTCCTGGTAAAATACATGGGAAAATCCCATTGGAGGAAAATTCAACTTAGGGTTAGGGTTAGGTCACCGTGAAGTCATAGAACAAAATGGACATTGCCAACAAATTCAGAGTGGTTGGTTATAGTTAGGAAGGCACTGGATTTTCTAGTCTGCCCTATCTATGTTTCCTGGTAAAATACATGGGAAAATCCCATTGGAGGAAAATTCCACTTAGGGTTAGGGTTAGG
>NW_015410158.1:0-2039 GCF_001527695.2 Protobothrops mucrosquamatus
AGAAAACTAGGGACAGTTCAATCTGAGATGCTTACTCAAATTACATTCCTGCTTTAGACTGTGGTTCTCTTATGTGACCATTGCCTTTGCTGCTGCTCTTTCTCCTCTTACTCAAGGATATTCTCACAGTCCATTAATCAGAACAATGAAATGAAATAGGCAAAGCTGATAGAAGGAACAACAACAACAACAACAACAATAACAACTACTCCATTCTTCTGTAAAAGACAATTCAGCCCAAGAAAATGGAAGCAGGAAAATGAGTTCCTTGCCCAAACTTTCCGATTATAGGACACTATCTCAGCAGCAAAGGAGAGCTCACATCAAACTTGTGCAGGAAATGATAATCCGTAGTCTACAAGACTATGGAAATTAAGGTTTTGCCAGCTGTTTTTCTATGAAGGACAATAGTAGGGCAATGCTCTCTGATTTGGAGGACTCCGATTATAGGACGGGATATCTTGATGGATCACTCTGAGCCCTATTGTCATCAGTGTCTTCTGCTGCACTTTGGAAGAGATCCAAAAGCCAGGAGTCGTGGTGTTCTTACCCAAAAGCTTGATGATAATATTACGGAACTCTGGAAAGTCAGGATAGGCAGAATTTCTCTTTGGAGAAACCAGAGTAGTTATTATTAAGCACAATGTTCTCTCTTGTATGTTTTCTTATTGTGTATTTAATGCTACTTTCTCATAATCATTAGTTTACATTCAGATTTGAGGTTCTGGGAAATGGTCATTTTCACTCGGTCAAAAAAAAAAGGGAATGAGCAAATTTATATTTCTAGATGAGGGGAAAGCTTGTTGTCAAAACAGCCTCACTTTCAGTGTGATATTACAGGCTATGTTCCATGACAAATTGACTCTTTGTGTGATCCCCTCCATTTGCTGTCTTTTTCTGGTCTCAGATCAACTCTAAATCAAAGCAAGGAGCCTGTCTGCTTCTCTAGCCATCCAGAAGCCAATTGGAAGCTTATAAACCAGGCATGATGGCAAATAGTCATTTTCTATTATTTTATCTAGCTTATGTGATAGGCGAAAATATATGACCTTTCAAAATAGATGTTCCATTCTCAGCTTTCCTGGCTAAAAGCCCTTGCTGCATTTGTCCTCCATACATTTTTAAAACTTTCCTTGTAAAGACCATCCAAACTAACAATAATCATGATATTTTATAGCAGTGCATTCCATAGGCTTGTTACACATTGTGAAAGGGAACATTTGCAGAGTTGTTAAGCCTATTGGCATATCATTGCATTTTATGATAAACACTAGCGTTCTGAAAAATAGATGGAAGAAGAGAGAATAGGTTCTTTCTGAAAAGAAGTTCTTTCTGAAGACTTTGGGAAGACTTATTTAATACCTTCCTTCTGTGGGGAATGGAGAGGGCTACAATAGTAGGACACTCTGTAATGCTTATGCTCCATAAACATAAGAAACTTAACATGGTAATTAAAGTATATTTTAATCAAACTTGACTACCAACAGCTTCATGGAAATACAATATCCATGCCATTTGCTTGGCAATGTCACAGAGGTGGCTTATCTCCTCTTTCTTTTGGTATGCCTTTTTAATTTCCCAGTCTACCTGCAGGCCTAGTATTTTGCGATGATCTTCTGCCCAAAGACTAACCACTCTGATTCTTCTTTGTTAAGTGGAATTTGTATTTGCCACCTCCATTTAAAAGGTTGTCAAGTAATAGCCTTAGCAAAAATCTCTGACTGTGGCATTGGAAAGTTGTGCCTTCCTCTGCCTTGCTATGAGACATGTGTAGAGAGGGGTGAGTCCTAGTGACACTTAGATCTTGTTCAGCTCAGTACTGTCTTGCCCATGGTACTCCTTGCCCTTGACGTGATGACCCGTTGCCTGGAGGCCGTACGGGTCTGGATGGGGAGGAACAGACTCAGGCTCAACCCTTCCAAGACTGAGTGGCTGTGGCTGCCGGCGCCTCGGCATAGTCAGCTGACCCCATCGCTGACTATAGGGGGCGAAATTTTGGCCCCCTCAGAGAGGGCCCGCAACTTGGGAGTCCTCCTGGA
>NW_015410159.1:0-2038 GCF_001527695.2 Protobothrops mucrosquamatus
GAGCCCTGAAGGCCCATCTATTCCGTGCGGCCGGCCTGGCATAGTTTGATTATGTTTTAGTGGGGGTTTTGTATGGGGTACTTTTAGAGCAGGCCTGTTATTTAATTTGATTTTAGAACAGAAACTTGTGTATATTTATCGTGGTTTTTATTATCGCCTGTTCACCGCCCTGAGTCCCGTAAGGGAGATAGGGCGGTATCTAAATTCAATAAATAATAATAATAATAATAATAATAATAATAATAATAATAATAATAATAACTTGCAACCACTTGTTTAGTGGCCACTTGCCATCTTCCATTTGTTGCAATTCTTTCTTTTCCTTTTCTATTTTTTTTTAAATCTTGTTGCTTTCACAATTATAATCTTGTGTTGCAAGACAAAAAAAATAATCTATTAAATATTTGTCAGATACTTTCTTTTATGTCCTGGGCTCTGATTGACAGAGCAGGTGCAGGAAGCTGCTCAGAGACCCAGACAGGCTGTCTCCAGCTTACTGAGCATGTGCAGAAGCGGGAAAATACGTTGCATTCATTGGCTGACGCTGTCCCTTGCAAAAGGTATAAAAGGGGGCGGAGCCATTTTGTTTGCTGTTCTGTTGAAGCTGAATAAAGAAGTACCTGTTTGTTACTCTGCCTCGTTCAATGCCTTCCAACGTGGGAAACAGAACACTTTCTTATACTCTTCCCAGAGTATGTAGTACATACAGATAGTAGAATTTTGTCCATAGACACAAAATAATGAACTCAGCTCGGAAGAATCACCAGAAGATCCCTTGGAAGCTGCAGCTGGCTGTGCCTTGATTCATCCATGGAACACAACCCCTTTGAGAGCTGTAATGCTTACCTGTTCACCTCTGGGAACAATTTATGGTGTTGATTGTCACCTTTAAAGTGGGCTTGTGCTAGGAGATTGAAGAAGGGACTTTATCTAGGGTCCTTCTTTTAAAGAATGTTAGCTACAATGTGTTAAGGCAGTCTTTTTTTTATCACTGCCCCCATTCTCCAAAATAGCCTTACTGGCATTTAGGAATGCAAACAAAATCTGGCTAGGACTTTGAAGGGAATTGTTTAGAAGATAGAATAACATAGTTGGAAGGGATCTTCGAGGTCTTCTAGTCTTACCCCCTGCTCAAGCAAGAGATCCTAGATCATTTCAGACAAGTGGCTGTCCAGTCTCTTCTTGAAATTCTCCAGAGATGGAGCACTCTCAACTTCTGATTGGTCACTAAACAAGCTGTCACAAGTTGAAAACTTCCTGTGCTTGGTCAACCTTGTTGGCTTGAAAGATGAGCGGGATCGGACCGACTTAGCTCCTGAAAGGAAAACTAGCAAAAATAAAGAAATAAAGTCCTCTCATAAGTTGTAGACCAAACTTGGAAGACTTCTTAGATGCAAGTTAAGGTCAAAGCGATTGTATAATTGTGCCAAGGAAAGTACACAGTTAGGGCCCTCTGGGTACCAGGAGTTGAGTTTGACTCAAGGCAAACTTTGTAACTACCTTTAAAAATACAAAAAGAAAAAGAAAGAAATCCATGTTACACAAAGTGTTTTCAGAATAACTTAAGCCTCAGGTTTCCATCACTCTTTTTGAGTGGGAACAAACACTTCTTGAAACCATTAGCAATCCATTATTTACTGTAAAACAACAAAGAATCCTTTACATTGAACTATGAGTTCCCTTCCTCTTGGGATTGAAATACGGCCATTTGTCTGAAATGGTGTAGGGTTTCCTGCCTGAGCAGGGGGTTGGACCAGATGACCTCCAAGGTCCCTTCCAACTTTATTATTATTAAGATAAGATAACCTTTATTGTCATTTTTGTACTGTGGGCACGATGGCACACATCAAAAATGAAATTTAGTTGCCCGCTCTCAAAGTGAAACACATACATGACACACACCTAAACATACTATGAACAACATATGTATAGACCCACATCCCTACATATACGTAGCAATAAATATTAAATATTGTCCATCTTGAATATATAACGGAAGGAGGAAGCTTGAGAGTTCGCAAGGTTAATGCTGTATGGA
>NW_015410160.1:0-2038 GCF_001527695.2 Protobothrops mucrosquamatus
TTATAGGTTTCAAAAGTCTTTTTTAAAGCAGTTTTTGTGTTTCTCCAAACTTCTTCCCACCCCCTCACCCATTGGTCAAGTGTCTGGGAAGCGGAGGGCACCTGAGGGTATTCAGGTATTGGGCTGAACTCTTTTCCTGTGGCCACTCTGAAAGGCGTGTAGCCGGTGCTGCTGTGCACAGAATTATTGTACGCCACCTGCGGAAAGGGGAGGAGGTCAGTCCAGTTCGTCTGTTGGTAAGAAACGTAGCATCTAAGATATTGCTCCACCATTTTGTTAGCAGATTCTGCAGCCCCATTGGTGGCAGGATGAAAAGCAGATGATAAACCTTGAGATGATCCAATTAATTTAAGAAAACTCCTTCAAAACTTCGCTGTGAACTGCACCCCCCTGTCCGAAATTATTCGCTTAGGGGCGCCATGCAGCCGGTAGATATGTTTCAGGAACAATTTGGTCAGTCGTTGGGCAGATGGGAGTCCTTTGCAGGCGATGAAATGAGCCTGCTTCGAGAACAGGTCTATCACAGTCCATATGACAGTATTTCCTATACTTTCAGGTAGGTCTACTATAAAGTCCATAGCTATTTCTTCCCATGGTTGAGAAGGGTCTGCCACCGGCTGCAGTAACCCAGGGGTTTTCCCTGGAATTCTTTTCATTGTGGCACATACAGTACAACTTTTTACATAGTTTTCCACATTGCTTTTCAGCCCCGGCCACCAAAATTGCCGGCGGGTGAGGTGTAGGGTTTTCAAATATCCAAAGTGTCCAGCCTGTTTTACATCATGGCTGTGTTAGAGAGCATTAAGACGGAGGGCTTCTGGCAAATATAGTTTCCCCCCTTTGTAAGCCAAGCCATCCCTGCACGTTAGGGAGGGTTGATTATCTTTGAACCATTGATCGGTGAGGAGCTCTCATTTTATTTTCTTTACCCCAGGGTCATCAGGATTGGGGACCCTACGAGGCGTACGTTGAGCAGCAGTTTGTGGATTGGGGATAATTGCCTCATTAACCTCCCGTTCGCTTTTGTATTGGGGTAACCGGGATAGCGCATCAGCTAGGAAGTTTTTTCCTCCTGGTATGTACTTTAGAGTGAAGTTGAAGCGGTTAAAGTACTGTGCCCACCGCACTTGCTTTGGGGACAATTTGCGGGGAGTTTTCAGTGCTTCTAGATTTTTGTGATCTGTCCATACTTCAAATGGCACCTTGCTCCCTTCTAGAAAGGGATAGATTCCTGGTTTACCAAGTACCCCTCTCCCACTAAAATAGTTTAAAAATACCTGGAGTGATCTTGCAGTACTGAGGCAAGCTCTCCATACCATGCTCCAAAAGGACAGGTACTATGATGTCATAATTTGGTAGTTCACTGAAAACAAATAAATTAAAATTGCAGAGATCTGTGACTAGATTTGGCTAACTAAAAGATACAAATAATCTAAAGTTTGTAGTAGTTTTTGATTGTTCACAGTCCTAGGCTATTAATTCACAAATGATTCAAGCTAATACTACACCTTTAATATTCTATAAGGCTCCATTAGGGCTTTTTTTTGGTTCTGGGATTTGTGCAATGTGGGCTTTGTGTTCTTAAGGAGTGTTTGGCAATTTCTGTTTGGCTGATGTCTCTTGTTAGCTTCTATTGCTCTGCTGTTGTTAGCTGTAAGTTTTGCTGCAAGGGATTTTGAAGTATTTTTCTCCTGAATGGATTTTGCCTGTAGCATTCCTTTACTTTTGAATGGAGCCATTTGGGGAGGCTGCCTTAGCCTGCAGCCAGTACTTACATTTTTTTTTCTTCCTTAAGTGCTGGCTGCCTCCTTACTTTCCTTTCTAGCCAGTAGCTAATTCTTAAAGGGGAATGTGCCTTTTTAAGCTAGTTCACTCAGCAGCTTGTCTTTTCTGTCTCTGGAGGCCTTTCCTTGTTTGATCAATATATGGAAGAGGGAAAATATGGGGGGGGTTTTCAAATTCTTCCTTCAGAAGGAGATGGGAATGAGAAAAAGGGAGGCAGGGAAGGGAGGGAGGAAAGGAAGTCCCGCCTTAGCAC
>NW_015410161.1:0-2038 GCF_001527695.2 Protobothrops mucrosquamatus
AAATTAAGATGCAACTTCACTAAGCCAGTTCAAAGTGATTGAAGGAATATACTCTGTCTGAAGGGACAAATGGAAAAGCAACTCCTATATATGCTCCCCAATCAGTCATAAAATGTATCTAAGTGATTGGGAAAGAAGTTACACTTCCAAATAAAATTGTACCAATCAACAACTATTAAAAGCAGCAAAAAAAAAAAAATACACATTTTTTTTCTAAATCTTCTTATCTTCAGAAATCTAAACATGACAATTCTGGTGAGTATTCTTAAGGAAGAATGTCTCCAAAAGCTTAAAGTTTAAATGATGAAAAGCTTTCATTGTTATTAGAAGTAGATGATTCCAAATACAGTTTTAAAATGAACCAATGCACCATGGACCTTAGGTAGTTCCTAAAGAGCACTTTAGTTTAAACATTATTAGAAGCTTTTTGCTACTTTGGGATTCAGATACAGATAATTCAAAGTAACTAAAGTTGCCATATAAAAGCTGCTAGCAGTTTAAAATGGAAATTATCTTTGTAATATAAATCATATGGAGGGGTATCTGAATCCAAATTGCCTATTTCTAGGAAGCTATTAGCATTTCTCTGTATAGTTTCCTCTCTGGTCTGCAATTTGAACTTATTTTCCTTTTGCAAAATCTGTTTTTAACACCTATTTTTACGAATTTCAGAATTCTTCAGATGAAATTTGCACAAATCAAAGTGGGCAAATCAAATGACTTCATGGTACCAAGCAAAGGAATTGAGAGGGAGAACTGGGGATTTGTCCAAATGTTTGATGTCACACACATGTACAAAAGGGGCAGTGCTTGCAGCATGTTGGTGTGGCATTGCTTTGGACTTTTTGACAAAGGCTATAAGACCCCACAGATACCCATGCTTCTAAGTCATTCTATAATGCAAGTTCACATTCACAACCAGGCATTTTTAAGCTTGGGCAACCGCTACATTATTTACCCATGCCATAAATCTCATTTAATCTGTTCTATGAAAATAGTGTCTCCAAGAAAGACACAATAACAGCATGAACTGAAATAGCAATGTAATTCATGCTTCTAGTTCTGTTTCAAAGAATGAGTTCTCCGCTTCATCAAGGAGAGAGAGCATCTCACCACAGCAAGGAAAAACATTACTATCTATATGCGCATGGATGTGTGTATGTGACAACAGTTTATCTTAATATAATCTGGTTGCAATGGCTACTGCAGAAAATTGTTTTTAGTTTGCTGCACCATAGGGAAACCATCATTACTGGCAAGATTGGAAAAAAACTATCAATGACAATTCCTGGCTTTCAGTTCCAGTGAGATCTAACAGCTGTGCATCTTTCACTATAATAGTAAAGCATTCTTCTCATCTCTCCTTAGCACAAATAAATTGGAGACAAAAAAAGATTTAACGACTGAATTCTACATCAAATATCACCATGATATAAAAACCATCAACTCTTTATAAACACTACTTTTTTAAAAAAAAGCTGATGAAATGTAGTATCCTTTGGTATGGATAAAGATGTATGTTCTACATCTTTAGGACTTTCTGTTCTATAAGATATTGATTCATTTTCTTTTTCCTCTGAATGTGTCAGCCATAAAGCAATCTCGCCTACCTTTATTATATTTTTGTTTTCAGCAGTCAAGTTACAGTTGAAGCTCACATAACAAATGGAAACGGACATTTATTCACAGGAACAAAAAACTACAGATTTATCTCATCTTTTTCATTGCTACCTAATAAAATTTCACCTAGTACAAAAACACTTAAATTTAACAATCTCATCATTATTAAAGTTTGAAGTCATTTGACTTGTGTTTCCCTTGTATTTCCCATAGTCCCCGAAGTGCCTGAACAATTGACAGAGTGCAATGTTTGAAGCTCCAAACCTCTAAAGCAGGGGTCACCAATCCCTGGTCCGTTAACCAGTACCGGGCCGTGGCATGCCAGCAACTGATCTGCACAAACAAGGAAAGCCCCATCCACAGGATGCCAGCAGCACACAAAACCACGCCCCGTCTGGTCCACAGAAAAACCTCTCTC
>NW_015410162.1:0-2038 GCF_001527695.2 Protobothrops mucrosquamatus
CTTTCTTTTCGCTTCTCGGTCCGCACACAATAGCGATCCCAGCCGAGCTCCAGGCGCTGCTGGCGGGGCGCTGCTCCTGCGGCCGGTGCGTGCACTGTCGTCTGACTGCTGCTGCTGCTGGCAACCCCCCCGCTTTAAAAAAAACAAAAAACAAAAGTCCCTCCTCCCTTCCGCCGCCAGCCAGCCTGCCAGGGCTTCTGTTCTGGGCAGCGGCGGCAGCAGCAGCTGCTGTGGGTCCTCAGCTGCTTCTTTGCATTTGTAAATCCTCCGCGTTTCCCCCCCCCTCTTAACTCAATCCCCCCCCCTCTCCGTCCCAGTCCCAACTCGCTGGCAGCTTAAAAGGCTACAAGGAGGGAGATGATTCTGGCCAGGGATGTTTGCGCTTAGGAAAGCGCTGTAGCTTTGCAAAAAGGACCAGTTTTGAGCGACTAGGAAAGAAAAAAAAAGGAGCGGCTATATAAAAAAATAATAATGCAAGTTATCTGTATGCAGTAATGTTTCACTCTCAAGACCTCGGAAAGAAATAGCCTTTTTTCAAACGGGAAACAGTAGGATGAAGAGATGAATTCTTCCTCTTCGCCTCGCCTCCCCCCCAAGTAAGGAAGCCCGCCGCTAAGCAGGAGAAGCAAAGAAACAATTTAATTCAAGGAGACTGTGTTGGATTCGGGCTTGTGCGTCCCTGTAATTTTTTTTCGACAACTGGCAGAGGTTCTTTGCCCGTTTAGCAGTTGTTGAAACTCCCGATCGGTGTAGCGTTTCTTTCTGTTCGAGACCCGCCTCGGCAGTTGGACTCGACAGGGAGTCCTCTCGGCGCTTTTACACAAGAGCCCATTGACAGACACATGCAAAATCGCGCGGACTGATTTTTTTACTGAACCCTCACAAGTACGCGGAGTAACGCTATTGCCCACCGTTATTTACTATGGGCCCTACCTAATACGGATTTTGAAACGTCAGAAATATTACTCAATGCGGCTCGGTAAATCTAATTGAAAACAGAAAGGCTGCAATCCATCTAACAATAATCATCAATGGGAACAGTGGGTAACAATTCCAAGTATGTTTATTGAGCGACTGTGCTGCAGTGTTGTACGATTACCGAAAAACAAGCAGTCCAATTTACAGTAATTTACACATAATTCGGCTGCAAGCATGAGATGTCATAAATGATGGTGCAACCTCTGTTTTATGTACAATAGGCAGAAATGCTAAAGAATCTCTTGGAACTAAGGAACATACCAATCCCAGATTATTTAAGGGCAACATTTGAAGAGATAACCATAGAATTGATGGACTGCAATTGGGCACATAGATCATTATTATTTGGGATTAATAACGCTTACATGTTTTATTCTGGGTTGTTTTATAAAATCTTTTTTTAAAATAGCACATTTCTTCAAATTCAAAATTATCCTAATTCCCACAGGAATTTCAAGCAAAATTACTGCATCTTCTCATTGTGTATAGCTTGACAACTGGTCTTGAAGCCAACGTGAATGACCAATCCTATCTACGCGATCAAGGGCTACATCCATTTACCTGGGAAAGAATGGGATGCCTCAGTTCAAATTTCGATGGGACTTTCCCCTAAAAATGCGGAGGTTCGCCTGCATCTTTCCTTGATCGCGTATTGGGTCTGGACGCTTAGCTGTATGCTTGCGCACATTTATTAATGTTAAAACGCTAACGTTTACTAATTTCTAAATCAGCATGTTAATAATCCCGCAGCATATGTCCTAAATGCAGTGAATTTTGCAGATCTTAGCGGGCAATCCGGGACAACTCTGCTTCTAAACAGATTCTGAACGGCTTCAGATAACTTGCATCCTAAAGGGCTTCCCCCCCCCCAATACAAAATGTTTTAGGTTTCTATAAATCCAAAAGCTCTGCTGATCGCGGCGCATAGGATAAACTGAATGGATTCTGAATTTCCCCGCCCTCAACAACTTTTACACGTGCCCAATTTGGTCAGTTTGCCCGGGAGGGTGGAGCCAGTGGCGAACTACCGCTACTATTGGCTCCTTTCAAAATGCTCCCT
>NW_015410163.1:0-2038 GCF_001527695.2 Protobothrops mucrosquamatus
TGAACAGTTGCTAAGTGACTGCTCAGAAGTAGAAAAACTACCTGTGCTTTTCCCATAACTCCATCCAGAATTATTTTCAAAGTGCCCACAGTCTGTGGGGCACCCCACTAGCCTTAAAGATGTGGAGAGCCTAGATCAGTGATGGCGAACCTTTTAGAGACCGAGTGCCCAAACTGCAACCCAAAACCCACTTATGCATTGTCGAGTGCCGGGTGGGTGTGGCCCATTGGGTGGGCGTGGCCAATTGGGTGGGCATCGCTGCAGTGATAATGGCAGACTGGGTGGGACTAAAAAGTTCAATCAATCAATTCCAACTTTGCAAGAACTTTTGTTTTCCTGCGAGAAGTTGAAATTGACTGATTGAACCTTTTTTTTTTTTTTGCACATGGCGGCGGAGGCCTAAAGTGAAAAGGTTTTATAAAACACAGCTGAAGGCTTAGGACTGGGGCGACGATGCGCATGCCCACAGAGAGGGCTCTGAGTGCCACCTCTGGCACCCGTGCCGTAGGTTCGCCACCACTGGCCTAGATGAATGTCATGAGGCAGGCTATTCTAATAAGTGACAGGGGGCTACAATGCTATCTACCTCTAAAGATTAACATTGGGACATGTACTTTGTTGATTAGATGTTTACCGTGATGAGAATGTTTGATATTGGTAGTTCAAAGGAACTTGCATATATCAATGTCTCTATGAGTTCCACCGTTGGGATGATGGATCACAGAAGAAAATAGAAACCCCCCACCCATCAGTATAATGGTATAGGGACTATGCAGCCAGGTCTCTATCAATAGGATACTTGAAGATAAGGACAGATAGGATGCAATGAGCTGGCGAAGAAGTGCAGAGGGAAAACAAAAGTAATAATAATAATAATAAAGTTGGAATGGACCTTGGAGGTCATCCAATCCAACCCCCTGCTCAGGCAGGAAACCCTACATCATTTCGGACAAATGGCTGTCCAGTCTCTTCTTAAAAACTTCCAGTGTTGGAGCATTCACCGCTTCTGGAGGCAGGTTGTTCCATTGGTTAATTGTTCTAACTGTCAGGAAGTTTCTCCTTAGTTCTAGGTTGCTTCTCTCCTTGATTAGTTTCCATCCGTTGCTTCTTGTCCTATCTTCAGGCGCCTTGGAGAATAGCTTGACTCCCTCTTCTTTGTGGCAGCCCCTGAGATATTGGAACACTGCTATCATGTCCCCCCTCGTTCTTTTCTTCGTTAAACTAGACATACCCAATTCCAGCAGCCTTTCCTTATATGCTTTAGCCTCCAGTCCCCTAATCATCTTTGTTGCTCTTCTCTGTACTCTTTCTAGAGTCTCAGCATCTTTTTTACATCGTGGTGACCAAAACTGGATGCAGTATTCCAAGTGTGGCCTTACCAAGGCATTGTAAAGTGGTTTTAACACTTCACCTGATCTTGATTCTGTCCCTCTGTTAATGCAGCCCAGCACTGTGTTGGCTTTTTTGGCAGCTGCAGCACACGGCTGGGTCATATTTAGGTGATTGTCCACTAGGACTCCGAGATCCCTCTCACAGTTACTACTATTGAGCAAGGTACCCCCTATACTATACCTGTGCATTTGGTTTTTCTTGTGACGTGCTCAAAAGCGAAACATCCTAAAAGCAGAAAGTAGGTTTCTCCTTGCAAGATGTGCATTCTTGGCATCTGGAATCTCTGAACAATGAACCTTGGTGTGACAGAGCAGAAGTGTGAAGACTGAAATCAGATTGTCTAGCAAACTGAAATGGACAGGAATGGGTCGCTTCAGAGGAGCCTCCAGTTTTTTATGGTAGATGAGAAAATTATAAAAGAAATGGGGAAGCCTTCATTATTAACACAAGTAAGTGCTCGGATTCAACACTCCAAACCACGGAATGATCTTGATTCAAATCCAAGGAAAACCAATCAAGAATAGAAGGATTTAAGTCTATATACATGCAAAGAAAGTGGAAGATGAACTATTCTGCGGAGACCTGCAAC
The DNA here is from genome assembly GCF_001527695.2 of Protobothrops mucrosquamatus. Classification (NCBI taxonomy): domain Eukaryota; kingdom Metazoa; phylum Chordata; class Lepidosauria; order Squamata; family Viperidae; genus Protobothrops; species Protobothrops mucrosquamatus. The sequence continues at coordinate 1,982 of NW_015410163.1, forward strand.
ATATTAGAACAAGGGCCATCACCACTAATTATAGGAAACTGGAATATAAAAGTTGGA
>NW_015410164.1:0-2038 GCF_001527695.2 Protobothrops mucrosquamatus
GTTCATCGAATTGGGTCTCCCTGGAGGAAAACTTGACTTCCTAATGTCAGAAAGGAACCAGGTATTTGATTCATTCTTTAGCTCTTTTAAAACTTGATGTCTACATTTCCATCTTATAAAGAAGATGTTTGGTGAAAAGTGACATTGAATGGACATTGCCACAAAGGTCACAAATTACTTTTGCAATATATATATATATTATATATTCAAGGAGAGAAGCAATCTAGAACTAAGGAGAAACTTCCTGACAGTGAGAACAATTAACCAGTGGAACAACCTGCCTCCAGAAGCGGTAAATGCTCCAACACTGGAAGTCTTTAAGAAGAGACTGGACAGCCATTTGTATAGGGTTTCCTGACTGAGCAGGGGGTTGGACTAGATGACCTTCAAGGTCCCTTCCAACTTTTATTATTATTATTATTATTATTATTATTATTATTATTATTATTATTATTATTATTATTATTATTATTATTATTATTATTATTATTATTATTATTATTATTATTATTATTATTATTATATTATTATTATTATTATTATTATGGCATTAGTTTCCATTATGAAACATTTTGGATTTGTTATTCCTTCATTTCTGCCGGACTGTTTTTGGGACATCTTCATTACCTTTACATTAATATCATTACTGTCAATTCACATGCATTTTTTTCCTTCCTATTTCTTTGATTAAATGCTTTTTATTGCTTTTTGTTAACACGGTGACAGCAACAGAATTGATTTCTTAGTAATCAGTACTGTCTTCCTAAAATATTCCATTTCTTTCGTAAAATTCTGAAGGGCAAGATTCTGACTTCATCGCAGTTTGCTACTCACTTTTAAAATACTCCAGAATTATGTACCTTTGAGAACAATCAGAATCAGAGTACGATGAATGGTTGTAAGAACTGGGTATGTCTAGTCTAGCAAAGAGAAGAATTAAGGCTGACATGATAGCAGTCTTCCAATATTTGAGGTGCTGTCACAGAGAAGAGGGGGTCAACCTGTTCTCCAAAGCACCTGAGTGCAGGACAAGAAGTAAAGGATGGAACTTATTAAGGAGCGATCCAACCTAGAATTAAGCAGGAATCTCCTGTCACTCAGAACAATTAATCAGTGGAACGTCTTACTTCCAGAAGTTGTGGGTGCTCCATCACTGGGTTTTTTAAAGAAGACCTTCATCCGCCATTTGTCCAGAATGGAATAGGGTCTCCAATATCCCTTCCAAGTCTGTCATTCTATAATTTGATAAAAGTACCTTGGTTTTGGGGGAACAAAACTATTCCAAACAGAGAGAACTACAACTGGCTGCCTGTGGCCTTCCGGGTGCGCTTCAAGGTGTTAGTAACAACCTTTAAAGCGCTCCATGGCAATGGACCTAGGTATTTGCAAGACCGCCTCCTACCAAATATCTCCCTTCGACCAGTCCGCTCCCACAGAGAGGGCCTCCTTAGGGTGCTGTCGGCCAGTCAATGCCGGCTGGCGACCCCCAGGGGGAGAGCCTTCTCTGTGGCAGCTCCTGCCCTCTGGAATGACCTACCCCCCGAACTACGTACAACTGCGGACCTGCGCCTCTTTCGCCGAGCCTTGAAAACCCATCTATTCCATGCGGCCGGCCTGGCGTAGTTTTGATTGTGTTTTGGTAGGGGTTTTATATTTGGTATTTTAGAGCAGGCCTTTTATTTAATATTTATTGTGATTTTTATTATCGCCTGTTCACCGCCCTGAGTCCCGTAAGGGAGATAGGGCGGTATATAAATTTAAATAATAAATAAATAAATAAATAAATAAACTGAAAGGTGTTGTTTCAAGTTTCTGTTCCCTCAGCTTAGAAGAATTAGTAACTATACCATCCTCTCCTTAATGAACGTGCATTGGGCAGGCTAATGGCCATGAAGGATACAAAAAGCAATACATCTTCAGAATAGAATATCTTTATTGTCATTGTGTAACTCACAACAAAATTAAGTATATATTTCCTTGAAATATAAAGGGTAGAAGCAATAGATATATAGAAGATAGCAACAGGAAAGCAGGATAG
>NW_015410165.1:0-2038 GCF_001527695.2 Protobothrops mucrosquamatus
GCAAAATTCCCAAATTTGACCTCTTCTGAATTGTGAATTTACTTGATTCTCTTCTTTCAGTTCCACTGGGAGGGTTATACTCACACCATCCTCTAGGGGAAAGCAGGTCAGATTTGTATTCTGAAGTTACAGTTAGGTTATTTGCATTGTCCAATATGTATAAGGTTGACACAGTAGGCTGATCATTTTCAATATCCTCTGTATAATTAATATATTTTCCTTGATTTATGAAATTAAAGATCTTTTGTAATGACTGGTCCAGAGTCAATTTGGTAATAACAAGCAGCTCAGGATTAATCATACTCATAGCTCCCTCTAGTGGTCAAAGACTATTTTTTTTTATTTATTTCTTTTCCTTTCCTGGCCAATCAGAATCCATAAAAACCAGCAAATTTCAAACACCCACATCAAAACAATACAGAGCTACTAACTAAAAGATGGTAAATTAAAAGCACAGCTTTTACCTCATATTTCAGGAGAAAAAATACTCCACGCCTCCTTTTTGCTGCCTTCAGCAATCCTCTTACTTATCATTTAACAACAAAGGAGTCTCAAAAATGACGTATAGTTTCAAAAAGGAGTATTAAGCTGTAGTTAAAGAGAGCCTCTTTTAGCTCATAAAGATAATAGTCTCATAAGTTGATTAAGAAATGAAGGACACAGCTTATTATCCATTTATTTGAATAATAAATTCAAAAACGGCAGTTTTATCCAACACCGACGTGATTTCTACCCTGCCCCCCCCCAAGCTTCAGCTCACCCGCTGTTTTGGAGCTCAGCTTCTAAAATGGCTTGCAGACTGATGCTTTATCGGAGGATCATGAGGGCTGATTCAGAGATACTCCCTAATTCAGGAGGATGAAAAAAACAAGAGGAAGTCTGTTCTTTCTGTTGTTGAGTTGAAAAAAATACGGTCCAGAGAGAGGAGCTTCTCTGGGCATGTCAGCTGCCGGCCATGTCTTAACAAAAAGTCCCCCCAGACAATATATTTCCTAACTCTTGAGAGTGATTGATAACCAAGTCTGTGAAGGGGCAGAAACACTAGCTCAGAGGTTCAAGTAATATTTGTCTTGATTGACTATTTGGTCTGCAGGCTATGGTTTCTGTTCCCCTAAGAATTGAATCTCCTATCACCAAAACTCATGTTTTTTCCCCTAGGGAAATCTGGGATACTTTTCTTCCTGTCACAGGAAAGCCGGTTAAATAGTTTTTAGAAACTATTGATGACGGATCTTTTATAGGTGTCTGCATATTTTCTTCCAGAGGGAGGCTATGAAAATAATTGTTCATTTCCAGAGGGGCTTCTTTGGAGTGGGCTAGGGTAGATAGTAGGGGTTTTCCTCTTGGTTGTTATTTTCTTCTAAAAGTGACATATTTCTATCGGTCTTCCTCTTCAGGTTCATATATGGGGTCATTTTTATGGAAGCTGTTCTCTGTTGTGTTCAGTTTCGGTCTATCAATTTTTTAGAACCTGTTTGTGTCTTATTGTGTCAAATTATGGTGTGGTCTTCTTGCTTAGGTTGGGGTTTCTCACTGTGTTCACTGAGTTTCAGAGTGGCTAGAGTTGCCTCTAGACCTTTTACTTTTCTTCTAGTAATTCATGTAATTTACATTTGAGATATTCATAGTTTGGGTCTTCTGTGGGCATAAGCTCAAACGTATGACACATTTTGCATGTCACTCTACTGTCAGTTTCTTTTCCATGATTTGTTATAGTTCACTAAAATATTAAAAATCTCTAACAATTAATATGTTTCCTGGTGTGAAGTGTCAGTTTACAATATTTACAAAAGTTCTTGGCCCTTTATTCTCTGCCTTGATATTGCATCTCTATCTTCTCTGTTTTGAAGTATCAGTCTTTTTTTCTGTGATTGTTTTTTTTTCTCTTACATAGTTAAGAACTTGAAAATTTCTAGAGAATTAAAATAAACTTTTTTAAAACATTGTAATTGAAAAAAGGAATTAAAAATATTAAATTATTGAAAAAATATTTTCAAAAAGTGAAAAAGAATTTTTAAATTGAAAAAAGATTAAAACA
>NW_015410166.1:0-2038 GCF_001527695.2 Protobothrops mucrosquamatus
GGGCAACATCATCAGTGCTAGAGGGAGAAGGGTGTGAAAAATGGAGGAGGAGAAAGAGGACTCTGTGGCCCATGGCGTTCTCTGAGCTTGGTAGTTTTCTATAAAAAGTGAGCAAACTCCACACTGACGACGTTCCCTAGTTCGGTCACGAAATGTCTGCAAGAAAATCAAGCTCAGAAAGCCGCAAGGATCCCACAGTCCTCCTCTTCCTCCTCCTCCTCCATTCTGCACACCCCTCTCTCCCTTCCAGCACTAAGGATGCTACACCTAGTCAGGTAATAAAACGTCAGAAAACAACGCAGCTCCGAGAGACCCCCACGGTGGAAGCCCACATGTCCTCCACTGGCCAAGATCGAGAAACTAACCTAAACTAAACTCATGAGCAAGGGGTTGGACTAGATGACCTCCAAGGTCCCTTCCAGCTCCATTCTAAGTTCTAATGGATGAAACCCACACCCAGATTAATTTGGGGAGGGGGGAGGCATGCCCACTCCCCACAGGGTGCGGGGAGCAGCTTACCGAGCAGAAGGAATTTCCGGCTATCCCCATACAGATGCCTGAGGTTGACGCAGAACTCGTGCACGGACGACCCGTTGCGGTACTCGTGCAGCAGCATGGCGAACTGCTGGATCTCGTGCGACGAGAGCTTGGTCCGTAACTAGAAAGGAGGAAGGAACTCGATCAATGAAATGAAATCAAAGCTTCCTGACTTTCCGGATCGGCGGCTCGGAGGCGGAAAGCGGGAATCGTTATGTGGGAGCTGGCAGGCGTGTGCGCAGGCCCGCGCTCCCGCGAGCGGGGCCGAGAGCACCGCGACGTTGGCGCGAGTGGAGCTATGCCAGCCACTCGCGCGTGCCCGGTTGCAAATAGACAAGAGAGCACTTACGGGGTGCGGCCCACAGGTTGGGGACCCCTGAATGAAAGGAAAACGGGAACCAGACATTGGAAGTAAACCAGGTTTAAAGCAGATGATCCAAGGTAAACTGTCTTTTTTTTAAAAAAAAAATTCTCCATGAGTAAATTTATTGGTCTTTTAATGGAATCTAGAGCTGTCCTGTCAATGTAAGGAAGCTGGCTGGGGGATTCTGGGAGTTGAAGCCCACCCCTCTTAAATCATGCCGGCTGGGGGATTCTGGGAGTGGAAGTCCTCCCCTCTTAAAGCATGGTGGCTGGGGGATTCTGGGAGTCGAAGTCCTCCCCTCTTAAAGCAGGCCGGCTAGGGGATTCTGGGAGTTGACGTCTTCAAATTGCCAAGGTCGGGAAACCCAATCCTGGTGGAACTGCTTGCCACCAGTAGTTTTAGGTGCTCTAATACTGGAGGTTTTTAAGAAGAGACTGGACAGCCGCTTTGTCTGCGATCGTACAGGGTCTCCTGCTGGAGCAGGGGGCTGGACTAGATGACCTCCGAGGTCCCTTCCAACTCTGCCATTCTACGATGCCCTAAGGGTCACCTGCTCAAGCGGGAGGTTGGACTTGATGACCTCCCGGGTCCCTCCCAACTCTGTCCTTCTATGATTCTGTCAGGGTCTCCCGCTCGAGCAGGGGGCTGGACTAGATGACCCCCCGAGGTCCCTTCCAGCTCCGATGTGGTCCTCCTTGCCCACTTACCGTCATCATGTAGTCCTGCAGGAGCTCCGTCGCCGTCGTGCTCAGCTCGCTGTCGCTGGCCGGCTGCGCGGGGGGAGACGGCTGGGCCGAAAAGGAGGTGGGAGAGTTGCCCCCCAGCTCCAGGGATTCCGGGAAGGAGCTGGAAAGACACGAGGGATGGGGAAGTGATTCCGGGCTCTTCCAAACCGAGGCCGGGCCTCGAACCCGCCACCCTGAATACAGCAGGCCGCCAAAAAAAAAGCCGACGAGGGCGGGACTCGGCCTCGCTACGGGACACGGCGCCCGAACAGGGGCGTAAAGGACAGCGCTACGTTCCGGTAGACATGTTCAGTTTGTCGAATCTCACTTAGCAACTTTTCTCGGCGATGGAGACACACACACACACACACACACAACCCCCAAATTGCGGGGCCCGGCCTCCGCGCGCCCG
>NW_015410167.1:0-2038 GCF_001527695.2 Protobothrops mucrosquamatus
CTGGAAGAGTAAAGATATCAGCCTACCAACCAAATGCAGATTAGCCAACACAATAATGTTTCCAATTGCTACTTATGGCTGCAAAAGTGAGACTCTGAAAAAGGCAGATAGGGGAAGGGTGGATGCTTTCGAATGGTGGTGTTGGAGATGCCTGCTACGTGTCCCATGGATTGCAAAAATAACAAAAGAGTCCTCAACCAAACCCCCACCAAAAATGTCACTTGAAGCCAAGAGGGCCAAACAAAAGTAATCATACTTTGACCATGTCATGCAAGCAGATTCACTTGAAAAGTCAGTCATGCTGAGAGTGATCAGCAGAAAAAAAGATAAGGGGCTATCTTAATACCCAGTGGCTGGACACTATAAAGGATGACACCAGGAGGACCATGGCAGATCTGAAGGAGGTGGTGCATCTGTCTATGGAGATTCTCAGTGATCCAGGTCATGGTTGTCTCAAAGATGCTTTTTTACGAGGCAACTGGACTTTCTTGTTTTTCTTTGAAGACATTTCGCTTCTCATCCAAGAAGCTTCTTCAGCTCTGACCGGATAGTGGGGAATGGAAGAATTTTTATACTCCTTGCAGGCAGCTGGTCATTTGCATTCTTTTAGCAAGTCATTGAGGCCACTTGGAGGTTTTTCTGTGTCTTCAGGGTCACCTGAGTGGTGCAAATGGGTGTGGAGCCTTTTTGGAACTGTTGAAAGGACTGTGTTGTAGACTGGCAATAGATGATGTCGTATCCCTCCTCCTCTGTTGAGAGAGGCTGTTCAATTTTGACACAGATAGCCTTTTTGACCCCTCTTTCAAAGCAGCGGTCATTTCTGTCCAAAATGTGGACTTTGCTATCTTTGAAAGAGTGGCCTTTGACTTTTAAATGCAGATGGACTGCTGAATCCTGTCCTGATAGGTTTGCTTTCCTATGTTGTGCCACGTAGAGTAGTCAAGGGCTGGTCATGACTGAATGGCTGACAATGATATTAAGAGCAAATTCAAATTCATTACAGCCTGCTAAGGCGTTCACCTTCAGTGTGGTTACCTATATCTCTTGGTTTGGAGGAAACTAATTATTGGTTACTCCTAGTTTTAAGGAACATTAATTCCGGTGGCAATAAAAAAACTGTTCTGGATGGAGGGAAAATGTAAACACTTTAGTCCTGTGCCTGTAACATAATTAGCTCAGTCAGTGCGGGGGGGGGGGCATTGTTAATGTGACATAGAAACCTCTATTAACCCCAGGATTCAATTTAACCCTGAACAGATCCACTGTTATATAATATTAAAACTCATCTGCTTTGTGAAAGCACCAACACCATATGTATCTCCCATTTCTCCACCAGAATCCATATCTCATTTTCTACATTCACACATTGATCAGAACAGCTGCGTTCCAACAGGTTAAATTTAGCTAGTGTTGAGAATAGAATAGAATAGAATAGAATAGAATAGAATAGAATAGAATAGAATAGAATAGAATAGATAGTTGGAAGGGACCTTGGAGGTCTTCTAGTCCAACCCCCTGCTCAGGCAGGAAACCCTATACCATTTCAGACAAATGGTTGTCCAGTCTCTTCTTAAAAACTTCCAGTGTTGGAGCATTCACAATTTCTGGAGGCAAGTTGTTCCACTGATTAATTGTTCTAACTAACAGGAAATTTCTCCTTAGTTCTAGGTTGCTTCTCTCTTTGTTCAGTTTCCAACCATTGTTTCTTGTCCTGCCCTCTGGTGTTTTGGTGAATAACATGACCCCCTCTTCTTTTGGCAGCCCCTCAAATATTGGAATACTGCTATCATGTCGCCCCTGTTTCTTCTTTTCTTTAGACTAGCCAAACCCAAGTCTTGCAGCCGTTCTTCATGTGTTTTAGTCTCCAGGCCTTTGATCGTCTTAGTTGCTCTTCTCTGAATTCTTTCCAAACTCTCAACATCTATTGTGATATGGTGACCAAAATTGGCTGCAGTATTCAAGGTATGATCTTACTTAGCAACATAAATGTTGGAAGCTCAACTGAGGTCGTAAGTTGAAGACAACCGGTATATGTTTC
>NW_015410168.1:0-2038 GCF_001527695.2 Protobothrops mucrosquamatus
AATAATAAGTATCACCAACAAATAGACATTGCAAATTCTTTGCAACTAAAACTTTCCAAAAACCAAAAAAAAACCACAATGTGTTTCTATCCAGTTAGTAACCAGAAGAGAGTGAAAGTAAAAAGTGAAAGTTTTTAACAGCTCCGAAGAAACGGCAATTCCGCAGCCATCTTCTTCTCACTTTAAGTCCCCACCAAAAAGGAAGATATTAATATATTCTCATAATCAAAATTCCACATAAGCCGAAACTACCTCCTGCTTAGTTCCGTCTGTTTGTAATTTAAATCCAAATAGCTTTCAGTAGCAGAGGTGGGCGCGGCATCTGGCTTCACTCCAAATAGATAGGAGTGAAGGCGTCCTGGGGCATGGAGAACGTCCAGACTTCGGCTGAGCTCTCACCCCCCAACCCCGATTAAAGAAAAACCGGGGTGAGAGGGGGCTCTAAGCCTATCCGGACTGCTCACCCCCCCTTCGCCCAAGGGACGGGGTTCCTAGCCGAGAGACAGCTGTTGCACGCTGTCTCTTCAGGCTTTGACGCGCTCCCAGGCGGACGGCTAACAAAAGCCGCCATTGGTGCAGCCTAACACCACCGGATGTCCAAGCTTGAGAACAGATATGATATCGTTGCCATTACGGAAACATGATGGGATAAAACCCACAAATGGAACACACAGCTAGAGGGATTTAAATTATTTAAAAGAAACAGACCAAATAAAAGAGGAGGTGGAGTTGCTCTCCATATAAGAAATAACTACATCTCTACAGAAATAGAGCACAACAATGATGAAAACTGTCTTGAATGCATTTAGGTCAATATAAAAGGGGGGGAAATGACATTGCCCTAGGTGTATACTATAGGCCACCCAACCAAACAGAGGTAATAGATGAACGTTTTGCTAGTCAGTTAACTAAGTTATGTAGGAAGCACATCACAGTAGTAATGGGGGATTTTAACTACCCTGCCATCAACTGGGAGAAAAACTCTGCATCAAGTGGAAGATCAAACAGATTCCTGACAAACCTAGCAGACAACTTTGTCTCCCAAAAAGTAGAGAAGGGAACTAGGGGATTAGCCATATTAGATCTAATCCTCACTAACAGAAATGAAATGATAGAAGGTGTTGAAGCCACAGGAACCTTGTGGGGGGGGAATGATCATGCAATATTGGAATTCAATATTCTGGAAGCATAAGCAATAGAACACAGTAAAACTAGAGTCTTGGATTTTAAGAGAGCTAATTTCAATAAACTTAGAGCTTGGGAACAATTCCATGGATGAGAATCCTCAAGGGGAAAACAACTCAGGAAGCTTGGGAAATTTTGAAAAATGAGATAATAAATGCCCAGTCTAGCACAATACCAAAAAAGAGGAAAAATAACAGCTCTCAAAAGAAACCAGCATGGCTGCATAAAGAACTCTCTGACAAATTGAAAGATAAAAAGGACAAGTATAGAAAGAGGAAAGAGGGGCACATAACTAAAGCAGAATATAAGCAAATAGTCCGAGCCTGCAAAGATGAAGTGAGGAAAGCTAAGGCTCAAAATGAACTAAGGCTTGTGACCAAAATCAAAAATAACAAAAAAGCTTCTTTCAACATGTAAAAAACAAGAAAATAGTTAAAGAAATGATTGGTTCATTAGTGGGGGAAAGTGGCAAGAAGGTGACAAGCAACAGGGAGAAAGCAGATCTATTTAACTCCTTTTTTGCATCTGTCTTTACACAAAGGGAAAAAACAGTCCAACCTATCAAAAACAGTGCCATAAAAAAATAGATTAGAAATACAAGTTAAGATAGGCAAGAAAATGGTAAGTGAGCACCTATCCAGCCTAGATGAGTTGAAATCACCAGGACCAGATGGATTACACCCCAAGGTACTCAAGGAACTGGCAGATGTGATCACAGAACCACTGAACTATATTTTTCAAAGATCCTGGAGCACTGGGGAACTACCAGGGGACTGGAAAAGAGCTGAAGTAGTTCCCATCTTCAAAAAAGGGGAAAAAGGGATCCAGGAAACTACAGATCTATCAGCCTGAC
>NW_015410169.1:0-2038 GCF_001527695.2 Protobothrops mucrosquamatus
TGGAGCTCGGCGCTGATCCTGGTGCTTCTGCTGAGCCCTGAAGAAGCACCAATCAGCTGGAAAGCAGCACTGATCCTGGCGCTTCTGCTGAGCCCAGAAGAAGCGCCGATCAGCTGGAATGTTGCAGCATCTCCAGGGTCTTGTGATTTACATTCAGATGCTTGGCAACTGATTCATATTTATGATGGTCACAGTGTCCTAGGGTCATGTGAAGTGACCAAAACCTGCTGCAACCACCCAGCAGACGGGGGGGGGGGAATAAAAACCAAAGACCCCCCACCCCACCCCCGCTGCCAATCCTCAACAGAAATGCTCACAACAATGAAAACCTCGGACAGGAGGAAGAGCGCTGCCGGGTGGGCAGGCAGGTATCTTGCTCGGCTATGGCTTGGGGGGCACTTTTTCAGTGCCATTGTAACTTCGAATAGTCACTAAGAGAACTGTTGTAAGTTGAGGACTACCTGTACTTTATCACTTTTTTCCTTTTGGGGGGAGGGGGTCATCAAGTTTTTGATACCTTGCTAGGCGACTGGTGGTACTCGGATGTTGCCATATCCTAAAAGTGGTACAATGGGTCAAAAGGTTGAAAAGCCCTGATCTAGTCTATCCCATCATCCTCCAGCAGGCAAATGTTGCTTGGCCACATCAGTCTGATTGCTGATTGCTAGGGTCCTTCTCAAGATGATATTCATGCAGGACATCTTGAACAGCTTCCTCCATTTCAGATTCTTTGGAGTGTATGCCGACCCTCATACTTCATTCCTAACAGACAATGTTTTTAGTTCTGATATATCAATTTTAGGCTTTTCGGGGGTTTTTGCTTCCCATCTCAAAATGCAATTTATTTATTTAATTGAAATCCAAACTTTCTATGTATAGGAGCTCAGTGCACATAGGGCTTCCTTCTCTTATTTTACTCCAGAAAACCTCCGATAGGTAGGTTGGGCTGAGACTGTATGACTGGTTAAAAGTTGGCTTCTGCAGGTGCAAGTGGACTAAAACCTTGTCTCCCTGATTCCAGTCCCATACCTTAACCACTGCATCTCACCAAAAGAAGCTCCAGGATCACAAAAAGGATTTTCTGGAGCACCTGCAGGTCCAGGCCTCATGTGAGGCATCCTCATGCAGTAAAAGATTCTGACAATAGGATAATACTGATTTTGCCTTGATAGTCATTGATAAGATGCATGTTAGGCTCAATATCTATGGATATTCTCAATCATCCTGGTCATGATTGTCCCAAAGGTGCTTTTTCCAAAGATCAACGGAACCTTCTTGGTTCTTTTCTTTGAAAGCATTTAGTTTCTCATAGTAGTATCTCCTCAATGGCTATCAAGGCAAAATCAGTGTTACCCTGTTGCCAGAATCTTTTTTTGTGTGAGGATGTCTTACCTGAGGCCTGCCTTTTGGAAAAAAGCATCTTTGGATTAGGCTCAGTAGCTGGGGAAAAAAACATCCAGGAAGCAACAGCAAGCCATCTCCATGCTGTTATCAAGAAAAGTGGATGGCCATTTCCATGACGTACTTAGGAATGGACCCCAGCTTAAATGAGACTTTAACTTTCTAATCTCTGAAGTCTACTGAGGAGCCCAAGAGATCCTCCAGAATTAGCTCTCACAGTATAATTTTTAATTAGACAGAAAGGGAAAGTTATTAAAAGCAGAGGGAATAGGCATATTAACTTTAATTAATTTAATTCTAATTAAATGTAAATTAAATCAATGTCAGATTTTGCCTCTCTACTCCACCTACTTCTTTGTCTTGGTTCTCCCCTTCCGGAGCACATCCACAGAGAAGCTAAAATGATAGTGTCCTTCAAACACCAGCTGTGTGTCCAACGTACACAAGAAAGCTTTCTCTATGGGAATCTACTACTTTCATCACTAACAAGATCATCCTAGCCACAGAACAACCCTTGGTTATTTAAAAAGTCAGCATTGATATATTTGAGCTGTTTTTGGCAGACCATAGCTTTTGCAGCATTTGGCTTCCCAGATTATAGGCATGAAAATTAATGATCTGTCGGCAGACATGCCCA
>NW_015410170.1:0-2038 GCF_001527695.2 Protobothrops mucrosquamatus
TGTGGCCGGTGTTCCTGAATATTTGAATGGCTGCCTCCGCCACCTTGTCGTCTTCCATTCTGAGGCACTGTAGGAGAGATTCGTATGTCTCTGCGGAGTGGAACGAGGTAGGATGTGTGAAAGACAAAACCTATGGATACATATCAAACCAAAAAACAGTTTAATAAAAGCAAACCTGGTTATCTGAAAGAGCGGCAAGATATATACATCTAGACCAGGGGTGGTCCCCCCTAGGGGCCATTTTGAGAAAATGAGACTGTAGTGTGGAGGGCCAAACCAACAGGGCCAGGAATGTGTGTAAGCATGCACCCACACAAATAAAAGAAATCCACGTGGGCCGGACAGGACAGGCAAAGCCCCGGAGGTGGCCCAGAGGCTATAAGATGCCCAGGTTTGATCTAGACAAGCTACAATTTCTTCTCTGAGCAGCTCATTTTAAGCATAAGAGAAAAAAACAATGTAAGGCAATGAAATTGTCTTCTAAATTTTTTTTTTTGAAGATTTTGTTCTTAATGTGATTTTTTTCTTGACCTAGGCAAACATTAAGAGCCATGGTGGGGCAGTGGTTAGAAGGCACTGCTCATATTGCCAGGAGTTTGATTTCCTCAATCCTGACCAGCTCAAGTTTGACTCGGCTTTCCGTCCTTCCGAGTTCGGTAAAATGGGGACCCCGATTGTTGGGGGCAAGAGGCTGATTCTATAAACCGCTTAGAGAGGGTTGTAAAGCACTGTGGAGCAGTATATAAGTCTAAGTGCTATTGCTATTCCTTCCTTCCTTCCTTCCTTCCTTCCTTCCTTCCTTCCTTCCTTCCTTCCTTCCTTCCTTCCTTCCTTCCTTCCTTCCTTCCTTCCTTCCTTCCTTCCCGCCATGGTGGCGCAGTGGTTAGAACGCAGTATTGCAGGCTAACTCTGCCGACTGCCAGCAGTTCGATCCTGACCGGCTCAAGGTTGACTCAGCCTTCCACCCTCCTGAGGTCGGTAAAATGAGGACCCAGATTTTTGGAGGGAAAATGCTGACTCTGTAAACCGCTTAGAGAGGGCTGTGAAGCACGGTGAAGCGGTATATAAGTCTAAGTGCTATTGCTATTAGTTTGTCTCAACAGTTGCATTATTTTTGATTTCTAGTGCAAACCAAGTCTTTCTGGAAAAAGAGTTTTAAAATATTTTTTTGGGGGGGGGGACCTCCACTGATTTTTGGCCGAAAATGTTCTGGAATGGCTTCTGCTCCGGTCATTTCATATGTGATAACTAGCTGGGAGATGGAACGTGGAGTACCTTGAGAAGTTCAAGCCCCGAACGAATTGCAGTGTCAGGAGTTACACCTTCCTCTTCGTCATCGGCCGTCCCTTCTATCGATTTATTCATCAGCTTTACTAATGCACTAAAACAAGACATTTCAAAATACATGCGTGCTCAGTCACAGGAAGAACCGCTGCCGGTATGTTTCATACAGTCAATCTATTCCTTTTTTTTTTTTTTTTTGTACAACTACTCCATTTATTTAGCAAACCCAACGTTCTCATTCTTGTCCAACCAGATTGTTTTTCACAATTCTTTAGATCAGGGACCGTAATGGAGTCTGACCCTCACGGCTGTTAAGTCAGGATGGCCGTAATTAGGGGTACCCGCATGACTGCAGGACGCTGAAAACAGCTGAGCCAAGCGCCGGAAATGCAGCCACGTGACCGCCCCCCCAAGGGAGACGGTCGTAACTTCAAGCCTTCTGCCACAGATCACCTCCCACCGCCTTCTGCCACAGATCACCTCCCACCAGCCGATACGCTCCCACAGAGAGGGCCTCCTCAGGGTGCCGTCAACCAGACAGTGCCGGCTGGCGACCCCCAGGGGGAGAGCCTTCTCTGTCGGAGCACCCACCCTCTGGAATGAGCTGCCCCCAGAGATCCGGGTGATTCCGGATCTCCCCTCCTTCCGCCGCGCCCTCAAGACTTGGTTATTTCAGCGGGCAGGACTGGCCTAGGGGTATTTTAAATTGGTTTTAACAAAATTTTTAGTAGAAGCGGCCTAGTTAAATATTTAT
>NW_015410171.1:0-2037 GCF_001527695.2 Protobothrops mucrosquamatus
ACTATATAGCAGTGGTGGTGAACCTAAGGCACGCGTGCCAGAGGCGGCACTCAGAGCCCTTTCTGTGGGCATGTGTGCTGTGCCCTGGAGATGGTGAGGGACTGGCCCCCGCCACCCTGGCCCTGCCCACCCAGTCTGCCATGACCACTGCGGCCACGCCCATCTGGCACCAGGTGATAAATAAGTGGGTTTTGTGTTGCAGTTTGGGCACTGGGTCTCTAAAAGGTTCGCCATCACTGCTATATAGGCTTGTTTTGGTTTCAGAAAATGATTGCTAGGTCAATCTGACATACCTGCTTTTGAAATCATGTGATGATACAATATTGCCTAACACCATGTTTTGGTTTTAGAGAAGTGTGTCGCACGTTACATAATTCTTAGGTTGGGTAAATATCTTTTTGCAATGCCAATATGATGAGTAGTTGTAAATAGTAGAGACTCAAATATTTGTAAATTAAAAATACTACCAATGAAGGAGATATGACAGAAAAGATCACTAACCATTGAAAGCCTTATGCAAAAGCACTTTTGTCAGCATATCTTGTACAAAGTTTTAACTATGCTTTGCAAATGAATATCAAAGACAGCTTGATATATGAATGGATTATAAAATATCTTTCTGGGCAGTTAAGAAGAAATCAAGCAAGAAAATTCCTGTCTGGAGTTTAAGATAATGGGGCTGCATCTAAGATGATGGGACCTATCTTTCACAATATAAGATTCCCACTGTTGACAGTTTTTTGTGAAACCATAATGGGTGGATTCTGTCAGTCCTCCAGAGATGCACCATCAGTGCAGTCAAGACCTTCATCTTCTGTAGAACATCAATGAACCCATTTCCTGCATAAATCTTATTAGAACAATTAAGCCACTTAAGCAAAAATCAGTAAATGTTTCTTAATAAATGAAAAAAGTATAGATCATATGGAAAATAAGGTCTTTTGTTGGCATTCATTTGATTTTAATGGATTAGTTAATGTAGCTTCATCACAATTAGTTTTAGACCTTTTTCTTGAAAGGTCTTTTATTCTACTTTTTTGTAATTTCAATTTTTTTTAGAAACAGCATATGTTTAATACAGTAGTGAGCTTGCAACTTCTCCAATTTTAATAGCGTGCAGCAGAGTCTACAGAAAGAGTACAAGATGGGGCAAGTGATAAAATATGGGTTGTTTGGGGTATTGTACTGGTAGGTGACAACATAATGAAACTAAAAGGGTGAAGCTTGTATTGTGACATCATAGCAGAGGCCTCACCAATTTGGGTAGCTGTAGACTCCTATCACACCCTTCATCCAATAGTTAAACATTTTAATGTGGTTAGTTTCTCAAATCCATTTATTCTATCTTAATGGCATATGGTAAGTCCCAATATTTTTAATTGATTTGAGCACACATTTCATTGAAACAATAATATGTTAACGGTTTTTAGAATGGGCCAGTGATTTTTTTTTCTGGAAATCAAGGAAAAATTGGTATATTTAATTTTAACTATCTTATCTGTTGTATCTTCCTGTTTAGTTTCAGATAGCCAAATGTAAACATTTCTTACTATATTTACAAATTCTTTCTAGTAAAGATCATTAACAGTATTTGAAAAATGAAGTATATCGTCCATTTCACTTAAAATCAAAGGAACCTCTCAAAACTTTTATTAATGACTCAGCTTTGGAATTCTTTATGTTTCAAATGAAACGTAGAAAAGAAGAAACAAAACTGAATGGTAATGAGAGGAACTGATAACTGGACAGGGAGGAAAAGGAGAAAAAGGAAGTCACCCAGGTGCCAACAAGGACTAAATTTACTAGGCAGTCTCTCTGAAGCAGTAACTAATATTGAAGCTAGTCTTGAAAGACATTTACATGTTCCAGAGGTCTGCAACTAGTTGTAGTTCCTGTTCCTTAGCTGTCAATTTTCTATTTAATAGCAGATGTAAGGATCCCCAAAACCCTCAATCACATACAGTTACTGTGAAGGACTCTTTTTTATCAAGTAAATATAATATAAAGTATATTATGTGACTAGCATAAAATTGTTAG
>NW_015410172.1:0-2037 GCF_001527695.2 Protobothrops mucrosquamatus
ACTTCCAGTGTTGGAGCATTCACCACTTCTGGAGGCAGGTTGTTCCACTGGTTAATTGTTCTAACTGTCAGGAAGTTTCTCCTTAGTTCTAGGTTGCTTCTCTCCTTGATTAGTTTCCATCCGTTGCTTCTTGTCCTGCCTTCAGGCGCTTTGGAGAATAGCTTGACTCCCTCTTCTTTGGGGCAGCCCCTGAGATATTAAAAGAGTGCTATCATGTCCCCCCTCGTCCTTCTCTTCATTAAACTAGACATTCCCAATTCCAGTCCTTATATGCTTTAGCCTCCAGTCCCTTATATGCTTTAGCCTCCAGTCCCCTGATCATCTTTGTTGCTCTTCTCTGTACTCTAGTCCAACCCCCTGCCCAGGGTAGGAGGCCTGATACCAGACATGTCCAACCTTGGCAACTTTAAGACCTGTGGACTTCTACTCCCAGAATTCCACAGCCATCATGGGGAATGGGGAATGGCTGGATGGGGAATTTTGGGAATTGAAGTCCACAAGTCTTAAAGTTGCCAAGATTGGACATCCCTGCCCTATATACATTCCAGAGAAATCACTATCCAATCTCTCCCTGAAAACCTTGTCATAAAGCACCCACAACATCTGGAAGCAAGCTGTACCATTGGTTAATTGACCATCCAGTAACATAGAACCATCTCTAGCAAGAAGAATTTAGCAGCTAATGAGTTAGTCTATTTCACTGGCTGATAGTTTGTACAGTCCAGGGGTTCTTCCTCATTGCAAGTTTGAACTATTTGCTTGTAGGCTTAATTCACTGATTCTGGCCTTGCCCTCTGGGTGAATAGGCAACAAGGCCACTCTCTCTTCCTTATGAGAGCCCTTCAGATCTTTGAAGGCTCCCTTTGTGTCTCCCATCGGTCTTCTGCTCTGTAGGTTAAAAGCACCCAGGCCTTTTAATCATTCCTCAAAAGTCCTGAGTTTCCAGATCCATCACTGTCTTAACAGCCCTCCAAAAAGCTTGTTCTAATTGATCACGCTTTGTTTTCAAGTGTGATGCCCAAAACTGGGAACAGCAGCCAAATAGGATCCAACCAGAACCGAGCAGAATGACACGATGACTTCCCATGATCTGGATTCTTGTTGTTGTTGTTAGTTGCGAAGTCGTGTCCGACCCATTGCGACCCCATGGACAATGTTCCTCCAGGTCTTCCTGTCCTCTACCATCTTCTGGAGTCCATTTAAGCTCACGCCTCCTGCTTCAGTGACTCCATCCAGCTCCCTCGTTCTCTGTCGTCCCCTTCTTCTCTTGCCCTCCATCTTTCCCAGCATCAGGCTCTTCTCCAGTGAGTCCTTCCTTCTCATTAGGTGGCCAAAGGACTTGAGTTTCAACTTCAGGATCTGGCCTTCTAAAGAGCAGTCCGGGTTGATCTCCTCTAGGACTGACCGGTTTGATCGCCTTGCAGTCCAGGGGACTCACAGGAGTCTTCTCCAGCACCATAGTTCAAAGGCCTCCATTCTTTTGTGCTCAGCCTTTCTTATGGTCCAACTTTTACAGCCATACATTGCAACTGGGAGAACCATGGCCTTGACTATACGTACTTTTGTTGGCAGGGTGATGTCTCTGCTTTTTAGCATGCTGTCTAGATTTGCCATAGCTTTCCTCCCCAGGAGCAAGCGTCTTTTAATTTCTTGGCTGCAGTCCCCATCTGCGGTGATCTTGGAGCCCAGGAAGATAAAATCTGTCACTACCTCCATTTCTTCCCCATCTATTTGCCAGGAATGGAGAGGGACGGATGCCATGATCTTGGTTTTCTTAATGTTGAGTTTCAAGCTATGCACCTATTAATGCATTCCAAGGTACGTCATAAGTTGCTTGTTCAAATGAAACAAAGATGTGCCTGTTTGTTTAGACGGGAAGGGACACTTTGAGAAGTTCTAAGTTTTAATTGCTTCGTTATTAATCTCCTTTCCGCTGCCAGGACGGGAGGTCACACGGCATCCCCCTCTCTCTGGATGTCAGTTCCATTATCCAGCCACTCTTCCCCTTCTATTTAGGAATTGTTTTCCTACTATTCA
>NW_015410173.1:0-2037 GCF_001527695.2 Protobothrops mucrosquamatus
TCCTCCTTTTCCTCCTCCTCCTCTTCCTCCTCTTCCTCCTTTTCCTCCTCCTCCTCCTCCTCTTCCTCTTCCTCTTCCTCCTCTTCCTCCTTTTCCTCCTTTTCCTCCTCCTGCCACTGATGATGTTCCCTAGTTGGTTCCCAAAACGTCTGCAAGAACACCACCAAGCTCAGAGCGCACCAAGGACCCAAAAGCCACATCCTTTTTTTCCCCACATCCTGACAGGCCCACTTCAACAGCCGAGGTTTCCGGAATATCTTTGGCATCTCCAGGTTTAATAATAATAATAATAATAATAATAATAATAATAATAATAATAATAATAATAATAATAATAATAATAATAATAATAATAAAGAGCCACAGAAAAGATTTTTCTTTTTTTTCCTCGGCCCGGCAAGCCCTTGCAGGCCCCCTAGGTGATGGGAAGCGCGGGCCCAGCCAGGGCTGGAGAAGTTTCCTGTGTTGGGGACACTCCTGGCGTCCCGGCCCGCCCGAGGGGGGGGGAATGTTCTGCCGCTGCTGGTGTTATCTTTTCATTTCCTGACATTGATCCGTCCCCGATCCGGCGCTTTCTCCAGGGGGCAGAGACCAGGAAACGGTCCCCGACGCTGAGCAGCCAGTTCAAGCGCTCGCTGGAGCTCCTGATGCGGACGCTGGGCGTCTGCCAGCCCTTCTTCGTGCGCTGCATCAAGCCCAACGAGTTCAAGAGGCCCATGGTGAGTGGGGGGAGTGGGAGAGGGGGGCACTGAGCCCGCTCAGAGGGGTCTTCTGGGATGAGGGGGTCCAGGTGGGGCAGGAGGGGGTCGAAGTTTGTGGGGGATCCTGGAGGTGTTCTTGGCAAGGAGAGTCCCTGTTACTGCTGTGCTCAGATGTTAAGTGTTTGATTTTCTGTGCCTCGGTTTTTTCCCCTTCGTTTTCTCTTTTTCCTTTCTTTTCCTTTCCTTTCCTTTCCTTTCTCCTTTCCCCTTTTCTTTTCCCTTCCCTTCCCTTTCCTCTTTCCTTTCCATTCCTTTCCTTTCTCCTTTCTTTTCCTTTCCTTTCCTTTCCTTTCTCCTTTCCCCTTTTCTTTTCCCTTCCCTTCCCTTTCCTCTTTCCTTTCCATTCCTTTCCTTTCTCCTTTCTTTTCCTTTCCTTTCTCCTTTCCTTTCCCCTTTTCTTTTCCCTTCCCTTTTCCTCTTTCCTTTCCTTTCCTTTCTCCTTTCCTTTCCCCTTTTCTTTCCTTTCCTTTTTCCTTTCCTTTCCTTTCCTTTCTCCTTTCTTTTCCACTTTCCTTTCCTTCTCTCGTCTTTCTTCACTTCTTCTTCCCCCTTCTCCTTCCTTTTTTTCTTTTCTTCTGCCTTTCAACCTTTTCATTACCTCCTTCCTGTTTTGCTTCCTCCCTTCCTCCCTCCCTCTTTCCTTTCCTTTCCTTTCTTTTCCTTCCTTCCCTCTTTCCTTTCCTTTCCCTCCCTCCCTCCTCCTTTCCTCCCTCCCTCCTTTCCTTCCCTTCCCTTCCCTTCCTGTCCCTTCCCTTCCCTTCCCTTCCATTCCCTTCCTGTCCCTTTCCTTTTCTTTCCTTTCCTTCCCTTCCATTCCCTTCCATTCCTGTCCCTTTCCTTTCCTTTCCTTTCTCCTTCCTTCCTTCCTTCCTTCCTTCCTTTCCTTCCTCTCTCCTTCCTTCCTTCCTTCCTTCCTTCCTCTATGTTGGATCCTAACATCCATAATTCCCATTCCGGAGGGCCTTTGCCCGTGAAATCAGAAATTGGCTGGGTCAGTAAAAACTAAAGCAAAAACAATTCGTTGGAAAGGATGACACTTCTGTGAGCGAGGGCTAAGACAGGCAGGAAGCAGAACTCCAGGAAACCGGAATAAAGAGTGGAAAATTATCTCTCTCTCGCACAAAATGACATCTCAGGGAGGGGATAGACCGCTCTGTGTTGATATGAAGGAAATAGAGGGTTGATTGTTATTGTTATTGTTGTTATTGTTGCTGTTACTGTTATTGTTGTTATAGTTATTGTTATTTAGGTGCCTGTGTTGTAAGTTTAACTTTAA
>NW_015410174.1:0-2037 GCF_001527695.2 Protobothrops mucrosquamatus
CTCTCTCTCTCTCTCTCTCTCTCTCTCTCTCTCTCTCTCTCTCTCTCTCTCTCTCTCTCTCTCTCTCTTTCTTTCTCTCTCCCTTCCTCCCTTCCTCTCTGCGTTTCTCTCTCTCTCCCTCTCTCTCTCTTTTTCCTTCTCTTTCTCTTCCCTTCCCCATTATAAAGGGAAATTTAGCTACTTCCCTACTTTACAAAAGGCATGTTTTTGTATTTTGTAATTTTTTGTATTTTGTGTTTACTATTTGTTTTTAATATGCTGTGAACCGCCCTGAGTCCTATGGGAGAAGGGCGGTATACAAATTAAAATAATAAATAAATAAATGTTAAGTCTAATTTCTGTGTGCACGTTTTATGCCTCCAAAGGGTGGAAATTGGGATACAATTTTCTATTTCATGGTCATTTTTATTTCCAATATCTTGAAACACAATAAAATAACTTAATTATTAAAATCAATGAACACTCCTTATTCTTTTTAGATGCAAAGAACCTTGCATATATATAAATATGCTGTTATCTAATGAAGATTTTGTAAGTATTCCTCTTTTAAAACTATACACTATAGCTACTTTCTTTTAAATGCAGTGCTTGGTACTATTGGCATATCTTTTTCTGGCCTGGTTGGTAGAACTTTCATTTGACAAAGAAGAACATTTGTGGACTTTGATGCTATTATTTGGGAGGCAGGGTTGTCTCTCTTTAATCAAGGAAAAATGAGTGCTCTTGGAATTTGTTTGATGCTAGCATTTATTCTATTATGCAGTCTAATGGAAGCAGAACGTTCCAAGTTTATTCCAAAGGAATTTATGACATGCTTCTTTTGCAAGCTTAATTGTCAGGCTTCCTCCTTCTGTAATTCTTAATCACTATGATAATTTATTATAATGTAATAAAATATGATATGATACAAATTATATATTAATATATATTCATTTATTCATGTATAGATCTTTCTATGTTGTCTTGTAATGCCGAGCATGTATCTTTCTATGGCTCTTTGCGCCACTCATAACTTTTGTATTGATTGTGAGGTTAGTGTCCATGTTTCACCAGCATACGTATGTTAGAATAGTTAGCACACACTGATCAAAAACTTTTGTCTTCAGGCATAGCGAGGGGTTGTTCTTAAAAATTATGCTTAGCTTGCCGAATGCCTGCCAACCACATTTAACATGCTGTTCAATTCCCTTTTCACCTTCCATTGAGATCCACTGGCCAAGGTATATGCAGTGGTCTACTATGTCAATTGGAAACATGCAGAAGAAGCCTTTATCCTGCAGTGGATAGACAATGGCTAAAGTGATGAGTATGGTGGTGGTGGTGATATGATTATAATAATAGCACATTTCCATACATCTAAAAATTTTCTGATCTTGAATCTAGCATTATAGTAAAGCAATTGATATTATCAATCAGACCCTGACAATAGTAACAATGCAAACACAATAGCCATGACAACAACAACAACAATAGTAATAGTAATAATAATAATAATAATAATAATAATAATAATAATAATAATAATAATAATAATATAGACTCACCATGACCACTACTGTTTCTTATTGCGTTGATTCCTCTGTCATCAATACTGATAGGCAATGTCTATCAACCATCAAAAATGGAAACCGGCATGGCTGCATAAAGAACTCTCTGATAAATTGAAAGATAAAAAGGACAAGTATAAAAAGTGGAAAGAGGGACACATAACTAAGGCAGAATATCAGCAAATAGCCCGAGCCTGCAAAAATGAAGTGAAGAAAGCTAAGGCTCAAAATGAACTAAGGCTTGTGACCAAAGTCAAAAATAACAAAAAAAGCTTCTTTCAACAAAACAAAAAATGATTGGTCCATTAGTGGGAGAAAGTGGCAAGAAGGTGACAAGCAAGAGGGAGAAAGCAGAACTATTTAACTTGTTTTTTGCATCTGTCTTTACAGAAAGGGAAAAAACAGTCCAACCTATCAAAAACAGTACCATAAAAAACAGATTAGAAACACAAGTTAAGATAGGCAAGAAAATGGTAAGTGAGCACCTGTC
>NW_015410175.1:0-2037 GCF_001527695.2 Protobothrops mucrosquamatus
CGTTAAACTAGACATACCCAATTCCAGCAACCATTCTTCATATGTTTTAGCCTCCAATCCTCTAATCATCTTTGTTGCTCTTCTCTGCACTCTTTCTAGAGTCTCAACATCTTTTTTACATCAAGAGGGAAGCAGGATTCACTTAGCAACCATGTTCCTAACTTAACAACTGCAGTGATTCGTTTCACAAATGTGGCAAAAAAGTAAGAAAATGGGGCAAAACTCACTTAACAAATTTCTCACTTCGCAACATAAATGGCTCGATTGCGGCCGTAAGGTGAGGACTGCCTGTTCATTGCAGATCGCTGTTTTCGTTTTCATCGGTTCTCCAGCCGGCGTGAACAAAAGCATTGAGGCCCAAAGATGGGAAGCGCTGAGAATATATCTTATCTACACACACTCCGACATTTTCCTTTGCAAATGTTTATTTGGCTTTTATGCAGAATGCTGCGCTCTTTTCAAACCTGGTCGCTCACAGATTATTGGAGGTTTTTAATTCTTACGATGTAACTAGACTGTCAACGCTGCAATGAATTGAGCTGAAAGCCATTTGCACTTCATTTTCGGTTGCCACATCATTAGGAGGGGAGGGAGGGAGTGTAGTTTTAAGTTAGCCATAACAATTCTTAGGTCTGTGGGAACCAAGGTCATTGCTGATTACATTTTGGCAGGCTGTTGCGTATAGCAACAATTGGCGAATGTGATTTATGACACCTAACTGGGGTGGGAATTGCAACTTTGCAACTTTGTAACCAGGGGGAGGGGAATTTAGTCTCGGGTTTACCGTTGTGCGTGCCGATATTTTGTAGCCAAATAAAAATGTTCTTTGAGGAAGATTTCCGTGCTTTGAAGGAAGCATCGATCAGGAACCCTGACATAGACATTCATCCCTCCATAACAGTCAAATCTGACAATTTTAGGTAAAGAAGAATGGGAAATTGCTCTTAAAAAAATATTGTTTAATGTGCCGGTTTTATATTTCAGGTTTAAGGATTACAGGGAACCACCGTGGGCGGAAAGCCCTTATGAATTCTCTAAGCAGTATTGGTCTGTTCTGTCTGCCCGTCTGGCATTTGTCATTATCTTTCAGGTAAACATTTTCATTTTGGTATTCCTTTTCCCTTGAATAACACAGATTTAGGACGTCCTGCGCAGTGAGCCTGAGCAAACAGAATAAATAAATAATAATGGATTGAGAGAGGGGGAGTGGCCCAAAGTCAACCAGGAAGTTTCCATGTCCGGAATCTTAGATGAACTTGAGTCTAGATCTCCCTTGGGCCACCCAACAACCATGAAGCCACACACCAGCTACGTTTGCTTGAATTAGGAAATGTATATCACCATTTCCTGATGGCACAGTAGTCCGAATACAGTATTGCAGGCTGACTCTACCCACAGTCTGGAGTTCGATCCTGACCAGCTCACGGTTGACTCAGCCTTCCATCCTTCCGTGGTCGGTAAAATGAGGACCCAGATTGTTAGGGGCAATATGCAAACTCTGTAAACCACTTAGAGAGGGCTGTAAAGCACGCTGTGAAGCGGTATATAAGTCTGTGCTATCGCTATTGTTATCTAAGTCGCAGTGGCAGAGTGGTTAAAATGCAGTACTGCAGGCTAATTCTGCTGACTGCCAGCAGTTCGATCCTGACGAGCTCAAGGCTCACTCAGCCTTCCATCCTTCCGAGGTCAGTAAAATGAGGACCCAGATTGTTGGGGGGCAATAGGCTGACTCTAAACTGCTTAGAGAGGGCTGTAAAGCACTGTGAAGCGGCATATAAGTCTAAGTGCTATCACTATTGTTAGTTCTCCACAGCTGGTGTCTTGTATTCTCCTACCAATTGTGATCATCTCTGCTTTCTTCTTCTTCTTCTTCTTCTTCTTCTTCTTCTTCTTCTTCTTCTTCTTCTTCTTCTTCTTCTTCTTCTTCTTCTTCTTCTTCTTCTTCTTCTTCTTCTTCTTCTTCTTCTTCTTCTTCTTCTTCTTCTTCTTCTTCTTCTTCTTCTTCTTCTTCTTCTTCTTCTTCTTCTTCTTCTTCTT
>NW_015410176.1:0-2036 GCF_001527695.2 Protobothrops mucrosquamatus
CTTAGGTTGTTGATATTTCTCCCGGCAATCTTAATTCCAACTTTTGATTCATTTAGCCCTGCCTTTCTCATGATGTGCTCTGCATATAAGTTAAATAGGCAGGGTGACAGTATACAGCCTTGCCGGACTCCTTTCCCAATTTTGAACCAATCAGTGGTTCCGTGTCCAGTTCTCACTGTTGCTTCTTGACCTGCATATAGGTTTCTCAAGAGACAAATAAGATGGTCTGGTATTCCCATCTCTTGTTTTTTAGAACTGGCCTTTTTCTCCTTCCAAAGGCTGAGACACATTGATTGGCCCAAGATGACCCCAACTGGTCTTTTGCCAAAGATGGGACTAGGGTTCATGGTCTCCCAGTTTCTAACCTGATGCCTTAACTACATAATCTTTTATTAATTTTTAATCTTACCAAAAATAAACAAAAAGCACCACATCTTGTAATAAACATTTTGTGGCTTTCACTGTGAACTGCTTTGTAATGAACAGTGTTGTGATCTAAATCAAGTTTGGATTTCTATTCATTGTCCCAAAGATGCTCTTTCACGAGGCAACTGGGCTTTCTTTTTTCTCTTTGGAGACGTTTTGCTTCTCATTCAAGAAGCTTCTTCAGTTCTGACTGGATGTTCAACAGTTCCAAGAAGGCTCCACACCCATTTGCACTACTCAGCTGACCTTGACGACACAGATAAGCCTCCAGGTGGCATCAACATCTCTCTAAAAGAATGCAAATGACCAGCTGTCTGCAAGGAATATAAATCCTTCCATTCCCCACCATCCAGTCAGAGATGAAGAAGCTTCTTCGATGAGAAGCGAAACATCTTCAGTGAGAAAAAAGAATGTCCAGTTGCCTCATGAAAGAGCACCTTTGGGACAACCATGACCTGGATGACTGACAATCTCCATTGGATCTTTCTATTCATTCATATTAAAGTTGATCTTAAAAATATAGTGGTGTGTACACAGTAATAATAGAAGTAAATCTTTGGTGAAAATTTTAAATAATCATGATTTATGCAAAGGGTTTTATATAATTATACAATGCTTAGATTGTCAGGTTGTCACTGAAAGGAAATATTTCGACATTTTATATTATAGAATTCATGACCCGCCACCATCGCTTGGATTTTCCTACTTAGATACTTCATTCGCTATTCTTGATTTTGTTATTGTATTTTGACCTCATACTTTTTCTCTGCACTGTGCACATTCATGTTAGTGGAAAGGTCAAACTTGTATGATCAGATCCTGACACGCACTTGTTAGTTGCAGATATAGTGGAAGGATTGAAGTCAAATGCAACTGTCAACCTGGTTTGTTTTTATAAATGAAATACAGAGAATGGAAGGATCTTATCTGATGGAGGCAGCAAAATATCTTGCATCAGCCCTATTTTGGTGACTGTGCTCCTGAACAGAAGGAGGATAACAAGCTGTCTTTTGTGACTGTCTGTCTTTGTTTTATTGTAGTAGTTAAAGATGAATATCTTTAAATGAAAGTATTAGGGCTTAGACGGTAGAAAGTGATCTGGATTCTAATGTTTCTTCCTCATTGTATCTAAATTGACAAGCCGGGACAAAGCAGCTAAATAGGGTTTATTTAAATTGTAATATTCAAAGGGGAGGAAAAAAAACTCTTTTCTTTTAACCTTCATTTCTTGTTAAAAATACTTAGCAGATATTTTTGGCAAAAGAATACAAGCATTTCCAATGGGTTCAGAAATGTTAGGATGGCTAAAACAACTATGTGACTGAAGCCCTGTCCTTTGTTTTAGTGGATCACGTGATATCCATAGGGCCTGTCTTCAGCAGCATGGTTCCAGCCACTATCTTGTTTTTTCCCCCCACACATAATAGCAATAGCAATAGCACTTAGATTTACTGTATATACCAACCCATAGTGCTTTACAGCACACTGTGTGGTTTACAATGTCAGCATATTTCCCCCAGTAATCTGGGTCCTTATTTTATCAACCTCGGAAGCATAGAAGGCTGAGTCAGCCTTCAGCCCATCAGGATCAAACTTCAGACAGTGGTCAG
>NW_015410177.1:0-2036 GCF_001527695.2 Protobothrops mucrosquamatus
AAACTCACAGTTAACTTTAAGTTGCAGCGGTGGCGGCGGCTTCTAGCTTCGCCGAAGCGAAGGCGTCCTGGATCGCGGAGAATCCTCGGGGCTCCGGAGGAGTTCTCACCTACATCGTCCATATAGGACGACTCGGGAACTCAACTCCTACCCCGGGCAGCTCACCTATCCCCTTATGCCCAGGGGAAAGGTATCAAGCTGTTTGACAGCTGATGCTAGCTGTCAAACCGGCTTTTACGCGAAACAGGCGGGAGGCAGCAAACAGCTGCGACCGACGAAGACGCCTGCCACCGGAAGTCTCCCTGCTGCAAGTACCAATGGACTAGCATTGGTAGAAGACTGGCCTCTTAGGAGGAAAGGAATACCTTTTTTTGGTGACATGGTAACTTGTATGTGGATGGAGATACAAGTTTTACAACACAATGCCAGTGAGAGCCCCATTCTCCCCAAAACCTAGACCTGTTTTATATCAGACAATGGAGGGCAGAATGGAGATTATAGAAATGTGGAGAAAGAAGTTGCGACTATTTGTTCTGAAATATTTCGCATCTGGAATGTAACAGCAAGAGGTTATTTTGTACAGGAAAATCTACTCACGCCCAGATGGTATAGGAGAGGAATATGGAGGCACCCAGGAATGAAGGGAAGCACAACAAAGAGATGAAGATGGTGCTCATATGAGATGCACGCCAGGGTTTACTGGGACACTGACAATTTCTCATCAAGCTGACCTAAGAGGGATTCATAGGAAAATTAATAGATTTTTACTTAGTCCTAAGAGCAGTCGTTTCTGAGTAAAACGTACATGCAGTATTTATGTATGTTGAAAAAGGTGAACTATAGACAATAAATGCTTCTCCTCTCCTTTAAGCGTAACTTATGCCTAAACTCTGCAAAGGAATAAATAATGTAGGGTGATTTTAAGGAGGGGAAAATAAACAATGGCCAAAAAATTTTCTCCCCCAAATGTAACCTCCCAAAAGTTTTTTTTTTTTAAAAATATTTTATAAAAATGCTCTAATTCACATCTCACGGTAATGTGCATTTCATTCATTGCTGCTTCTGAAGGAGTAGAGTGTGAAATAAATATCTTCCTCTTGGTTCAAAACTCCTGATGGATTTCCCTTTCTGTAAATGATCTTCTGGTCAATGCAGTTCCTCTTATTCAATGTGATTTGCTAACTTTTCCATCCTGACTGGGTGGGGAGGGGCGGGGATGGAGGAGCTCTAATATTGCAGCTACTTCCACACTCCTGTCCTTTGTCCATGCATGCAGCCAGGTAATGCAAGGTGCATCAGAACTAAGAGAAATGGCAACTAAATTACCTTCTTAACATAGAACAAGAGCAGTAATTTGAGGATTTGGACCACAGGAAGAAGTGGGGCAAAGAAGACCCCCAGCCTAGGAAAAAAATTAAAAAGATGAAGAAGAGAAATGTTATATTGCTTATTTCAGGGGTCCCCAACTCCCAGTCCATGGACCAGTACTGGGCCGCAGCATGCCAGTAACCGGTCCGCACAAACAAGCAAAGTCCCATCTGCGAGATGCAGGCAGTACACAAAACCACACCCCCTCCAGTCCGCAGAAAAACCTCTCTCCACGGAACTGGTCCCTGGTGCCCGAAAAGTGGGGGACCTCTGGCTTATTTCATTAAGATGCAATGCACTAAGGCAATTCCGCACCTTACCTCATTTACTTAAGTAATCAAAAACTTTGATTTAGAGATGGAGATGGATGGACCACAGAAGCCAGTGATAATGAACTACAGGGAAACCAAAGTTCTATCTCACAGGTCTTCATGATGTTAATCCAATGTATTTTTTTATAAAAAAAAATAAATACATAAATGTGTTGGGAAGTATTTTGAAAACTTTGACAAAGCGAGGGCACAATTATTTTAAATAACATTAGCACAAGGGTTCTAAAGATCAACATACTTTGAAGTTTGTAATTGGGTTTTTTTATATATAAGGAATAAAGCAGGAAACAACCAATAGAAGGAAAAGAAAGAGTCTCACCAGGTTAGGGTTTGTCC
>NW_015410178.1:0-2036 GCF_001527695.2 Protobothrops mucrosquamatus
GAAGGCGGGGTGGGGGACGCCGAAGGCCAGGCCAGAGGAGGCCCGGGCAGGAAGCAGATCTCCTCTCGCGCTCCGGCGAGGGGATCCCAGGAAGCCAGCGGGATCTAGAGCACGGGAGAGAAGACCCGCGACCTCCCAACTCCCCCCCCCCACCCCCAGCCCCGCTTACCTTGGCCGCCAAACGCTGCTCGGGGCGACTGGTCCGGCGGGCGGTGGATCTCCTGCGGGATCTACCACGCCCGGACTACTCACTGCAGCGGATCAGCCGGGGAGCCCGCGGGGTCCTAGCGCCTCTTCGCCTCCACGCAAGCCTTTTGCAAGCGGGCGCCCTCCAGAGGCTCTCCGCTCCTCCGCCCCCCCCCGACTGTCCCGGACATCATTGCTGGGGGGCCGGGGGGGCTATGCCCGACTTAAACTCGGCCCGAGACGGGTTGCAAAGCTGTGGAACAGACCGCAAACGAGCAGGACCAGCTGCTTGATTGACGCATTTCTTCACTTAATTAAAGACCCAGTTCAGGGGTAGGCAACCTGGGCTCTTTTATGACTCGTGGACTTCAACTCCCAGAATTCCTGAGCCAGCACAGCTGGCTCAGGAATTCTGGGAGTTGAAGTCCACGAGTCATAAAAGAGCCCAGGTTGCCTACCCCTGACCCAGTTAATCCCTCCTCCAGGGTCCAGCGCTGGTGGGCGCGAAGCGGTGAGGCAGGTAGTCCTCAAGTTACGACCACAACTCAGCCCCAAACTGATGTTGCTAAGTGAAAAATGTGTTAAGCGTTTGCCCCACTTTACGACTTTTCTTGCCACCGTTGTTAAAGTTGCATCTGTTAAGTCGGTAACATGGTTAAGTGAGTCTGGATTCCCCCGTTGATTTTGCAGGCCACAAAAGCAGATCACACAACTTTTAGACGCTGCGTCTGTCATAAATAGGAGTCAAGCATCTAAATTTTGGATCACGGGACCACGAGGAATGCCACAGCGGTCGTGAGTGCGAAAAACAGTCCTAAGTCACTTTTCTCAGTGCCGTTGTAACTTTGAAAGGTCACTAAATGAACCCTTGTGAGGGGAGGACTGTCTGAAATACCGAGTGAAAAAAACTAGCGAGCATTCGGGGGCCCCTTGACATCAGGTTAGCCCAGCCACACTTAGCTGGTCGCAGGGAAGCAAGAGCTGGGCCAGAGCTGAGTTCGAAACGTGCCCAATTTTATGGGGGCCACAAGGAGCCCGTCTGGCACCTTTGAGGCCCCGGACCCCATCGCAATGGAGGCCACAACTCCGCTCTTGCACCAGCCATCGGGCACAAAGAAGGCGCCACACATCGCTGCCCCTTTGCAGCCAGGCACGTCGGTGGGCGGCCAGGGGGCCTCAGCTGAATGGGCAATTGGGATGCACCCACCATGGGGGGGCATCAAAGGTGACCACTACCTGGGCAGAAGCGTTGCAATTTAAGCCAGGGTACTCCTGAGCAGGTGCAGAGCACCGCAAAGACAGAGAATTACACCAGGCTTTCTCAAACTGGGTAACTTGAAGAGGGATGGACTCTTTTTTTAATTTATTTAAGATTTTATTGATTTTTCAATTAGAAACAATAACATAAATATGATGCAATTAATCACAATATCAACCCAAAAAAAAAATAACACTACTCAATACATTCATGGAAGTGTCCAGTGCCCCCCCCCACACCCCTCTTTCACTTTCCATACCTTCCTCCTCCCTAACCTCAACCTCTCCTCCTTCCTCCCTCTCTCCTACTTCCCTTCCTCTCTCAACCATCCCGTCTGGTGCAGTTGGGGTATCCACCGGGCACCTCCTTAAAAAAGTATCACATATATAAATCTACATCAGTTTATATACATATCTATTCCCTTTCCCCCCTCCCCCCCCAGGACTTCCCAGAGCTGAACCAGGTAGTAAACACACAATAATCCCATTCTATCCAAAGCTACTCATTATTACAACACACTAGTATAAACTTACTGTGACTCTAAAATAACATTAAAATTCATACAAATTTTATAAATATAACAATTATTTGT
>NW_015410179.1:0-2036 GCF_001527695.2 Protobothrops mucrosquamatus
TTTTGTCATGTTGTCTTCTGTGAGTCCAACCACTATCATTTGTGAATTTTTGTTTATGACTTAGGGCAGTATATGAACCCAGCCAATTGTGATTTAATTTGACAAATAAACTAGGTCACTATGTCATGTCTGAATCACTGCTGTTTGGCAGCTGGTTTTAATTGCTGAATAACTCTAATAACCCCTAAAGCACCTAACCGGATCAATAAGATAGATTGCCATTAAACCTTTAGGCCACATTGGCTGGATATATTGGGAATTGTAATCCCAATACTTCTGGATAATGAAGCTGGGCTCTCATGAAGTATTAAAAGAATAAAAATGCAATTGGTGGATATCATGTTCTATAGAGCAAGACCAAGGATGCAGGAACTGAAAGTAGCCATTGACTTGCCGCCACAACTGAGCCCAAAATTTCTGTGGCTAAGTGAGATAGTTGTTAAATGAATTTTGTGCCATTTTATGACCCTTTTTGTCACAGTTTTTAAGTGAATCATTGCAGTTAAGTTAGTAACACAGTTGTTAAGTGCATCTGGCTTTTCCATGGCTCTGCTTGTCAGAGGGTCACAAAAGATGATCAAATGACCCCCAGGACACTGGAACCGTTATAAATAAATGCCAGTTGCCAAGAGTCTGAATTTTTATCATGTGATAAAATGGGGATAATGCAGCGATTAAGTATGAAAAACTTTCATAAGTCATATTTTCCAGATGGTCACTAAATGAAAACTTCAAATGGTCACTAAATGATTGTTATAAGTCAAGGTCTACTTGTAGATGATTGAATGGCGGACAGAATTCATGTTAGAGATACCTATTCCGATAGAACACTTTCATTACAATATTTTATGTCTGCTGTTCCTGATTTATATCTAAAATTTATCTATGTATCTATGGATAGAAAAATTTACTTTTCCCAACAGAGAACACAGCCAGTTCTTGGATAAAAATAAGATCTATGGTGTAAATCAATTGAATGCTTTGTGGTTGCTGTTCTTTGAAGCTGTTCATCAGGTTCATGTTGTTCTGAATCAGGAACTGTGTACATTTGATAGTGTAGTACAACAAAGACAAACAGTATGGGCTTTTTTGTTGCAAACATTAAGGTTGAATACACATTTTTCAGGGAAGTGCTGCAATTACAAACTGTAGGCACAAAGAACATTTTTTGTTCAAAAGTATCCTATGTATTTAAAGAGTTAGTGTGCTGGCTTTATTTAATCAAAAGGATGTGTCTAAGTTGGCTCAAAAAAAATTCCTTATATGCATTTTGAAATTACATAGTTGAACTTGTTCATAGGATTACATTTTTGTTTTTAATAAAGTTCTGTCATTTGTTTATATAACAGTACATATTTTATGGCTTAGATCAGGGGTAGGCAATCTTGGCTCTTTTATGACTCGTGGATGTCAACTCCCAGAATTCCTGAGCCAGCCATGACGTCTACGAGTCATAAAAGAACCAAGGTTGCTTATCCCTGGCTTACATAATACATTAAAATATAGCATTAGTCTCTATCTTTTGCCCTTTAAATGGGCCTGATATACTTTTTTTTTTGAACTGGGAAAAACATTATACTTTTCTGATATGGACTGTTTGATTCATTACTCTTTCACCTAGTAGCTAGGATATGCAAGATAGAAACTTAGGAAACATATATGATGATGATTTATTGATTTGTAAATTGGAGTTAATTTCAATGGAAATTTATTTATTTATTTATTTATTTATTTATTAATTACATTTATATCCCGCCCTTCTCCTTGCGGACTCAGGGCGGCTGACAATTGAATAAAATACTAACATATATACATATTATACCTAATTAAAATTTACTTAAAACGAAATATTTAAATATGTCCAATTAAAAGTAATTAAAACCCCTTTAAAATCCCTTAGGCCAGTCCCGCTAGCTGGAACAACCACGTCTTGAGGGCGCGGCGGAAGGAAGGGAGATCAGGGATCACCCTGATCTCTGGGGGCAGTTCGTTCCAGAGGGTGGGAGCTCCCACAGAGAAGGCCCTCCCCCTTGGGG
>NW_015410180.1:0-2036 GCF_001527695.2 Protobothrops mucrosquamatus
CCAATGGGATCACCTTTTTAATCCTTAACTGACTCCTTTGCGCTTTTTCTTTATTAAGTTCTGGATTCATTTTTTGAATTTGTTTTTATTTTTGTGGTGAGGTCTATCTACCGAAATGTAATAAAAAAGGTAGAAGAATCAAGTGCTACTAAAACCAAACAAGAAATTCATACGTCATAGTGATTAAGATGTACTAAATGTAAACGAAAGAGAGACCTATATACTACTGCAGTAAATATCATTTTGCCAATCCTTGAAGTATTATTCAATCTGGAGCATGCAGAAATTTACTACTCTTGTCTTCTTCTTTTTATAATGAAAGGGTTTTTCAAAATGGCCAACTGCTGCTGTGCAACATTAATACTGGAGTGGATATAGATTCTCCTGCTTGACTAGAAGATCTTTAAGGTCCCTTTCAATAATATTTTAGGGTTCTTAAGTTTTACGTGAATTCTTATGCTGGTCAAAGACCGAAATAAAAATTCATTGAAAAAAAAACAGTTGTGCATCTTTTTGAACAGCGGGCTCACACATCATGTGTGGTTGGTTTTTGCTTAGTGTGATATGCAAATGTGGTCTTTGTGGTTTACAAACCATGATTAACAAGTCTGAAAAACTGCCAAGCAACAGTCACTTGAAGTTATGCAAACTTTTCCTTAGCAAAACTTGTTTTTCTGTATGCTTGGGTCTGGTGTTTTTTTTTTTTTAATATTTATTTTCCCTTTAATACTTTGTGTTTTTATTTTTGCATTATGTAAACTGCTGAGAGCCTTTTTTTGGAATTGAAAGGCACGTACATCACAGAAGTAAATAAACAACACGAGTTTTAATGCATTAATCATTTTTTAGTCAAATTTATATGGCCGCCCACTGCACGGAAAGTTACTCTGGGATTTTTTTTTTTACAATTCTATTTATTGCATTACAGTCATTTTTTCCAAAAGAGCCGCTACGTAACATAGAGAAATTTTGAGGGTCTCCTTTTATGTTAAAATCAAACAAGGTCATTTCTTAGGGTGAGTTGCATATTTTACATATTTATTTGCATCTCACCTTTATTATTTTTACAAATAACTCAAAGCGGTAAACATATCCAACACACCTTCCTTCTCCTACTTTCCCTACAACGGCAACTTTGTGAGATTGTCAGGCTGAGAGAAATCCCAAGGTCATCCAGCTGGCTTTCATGGCTAAGACAGGATTTGAACTCATGGTTTCCTACTTTCTAGCTTTGTGCCTCAACCACCCACACTCTTATCGTATTAGGGGATACGTGTGCTAACAGATGCAGTTGAGTTTTTTAAACAAATACTGTCTGGATTAATATGAATTTTAAGCTGTAAGGTACAGCCCGTTTCCTAATGAGGTGACAAATAAGATTTTATTTTGAGAAGCGTTTTTAATCAGGTGCTTACACTGCGTATATTATCTTAGGCTTGGCCAATTTTATTTTGCCCCGCAACCAAATCGTTGCTTAAGTGGAAGCTTCCATTATGATGCTAGCAGCATTATTTTGAGACGCAGATTTGAGTCACAGCAAACCGCCTTCCTACATCCAGATTTCCCCTAAGAAAATATCAAGGAATTTGGGCTGCTGTTCTTGATTTGCTTTCTTTAGAGGCCATCAAGGTTTTTTCTGGAATCAAAGAATAGAATAGAATAGAATAGAATAGAATAGACAGATTGTAGAATAGAATAGAATAGAATATGGATTGGATTGGAATAGAATAGAATAGAGTAGAATAGAATAGAATAGAATAGAATAGAATAGAATAGAATATGGATTGGAATAGAATAGAATAGAATAGAATAGAATAGAATAGAATAGAATAGAATAGACAGATTGTAGAATAGAATAGAATAGAATAGAATATGGATTGGAATAGAATAGAATAGAATAGAATAGAATAGAATAGAATAGAATAGAATAGACAGATTGTAGAATAGAATAGAATAGAATAGAATAGAATATGGATTGGAATAGAATAGAATAGAATAGAATAGAATAGAATAGAATAGACAGATTGTAGAATAGA
>NW_015410181.1:0-2036 GCF_001527695.2 Protobothrops mucrosquamatus
GAAGAGAAGGACGAGGGGGGACATGATAGCAGTGTTCCAATATCTCAGGGGCTGCCACAAAGAAGAGGGAGTCAAGCTATTTTCCAAAGCGCCTGAAGGCAGGACAAGAAGCAACGGATGGAAACTGATCAAGGAGAGAAGCAACCTAGAACTAAGGAGAAACTTCCTGACAGTTAGAACAATTAACCAATGGAACAACCTGCCTCCAAGGATCCTTCCAACTTTTATTATTACTATTATTATTATTATTATTATTATTATTAATTGGGACTGGAATTTCCATCACTAAAGTGATGTGAATGTAAAGTGTGATATCTCTTGATCGTGGTAATTTTATTTTAAAAATGTACAGCTATAGTGATAAAAAAAAATAATGCAAACTAAAAAAGAGTATGCCGAAAGGAAATAGAAAATAGAAAAAAATCAAAAAGAAAGAAAAAATAATATAGTAAACAAAGAAATATACAAAGAAAAGACTTCCTCCTTCATCACAAGTATTAACAATTTTAATAACTTAGCTTCTCATAAAATATAGCACATGAACTCTTCTTCCCATATTCTGTCTCTTATCTATAAACAAATCCTTAAAAGCCTCATCATTTCAGTCCTAATCAGCAAAAGTCCATAAAGGGTTACCAGAGAAACATACTTATTTTAACCTTGATCAAATAAACCAACTTTATATTTCTTCCTTTAACAACCTTGATTTTTAGTCCCTTCAAATAAGGTCCTAACACTTGATTTCTTTTTCTTCTCACAAAATTTTTCAAATTCTCCCTTCTTGAAAACTCAATATAGGAAAATTATCCAAGCCACGCTCTTGATCTGTTATTTATACATCTCTTTTTAATTATTAAGACATCCGCTGGTTTCTTTTGCATGTTCAGTGTAGAATTTTTTTGCATTTCATTGTTGTAAGTAGTCATTTTTAAATTTCAGATCAGTCTCAGTTTTGTTCTTCTTCCCTAACATTTTTTAAATATAGCCTATCTATAGAGGCAGACACTCTTAAAATTAACTTCAGGGTACACTGTTCAAAAATATCTTTCAATAAGTTAAATGTTAAAGTAATTTGCTCCATTCTGAATTAGTAAGTGAAATGTAGGTGTTCTTCTTCTTTAATTGTATCCTTTAGTTCCTTCTAATTCCCTCTAGTGTCCAATATTCAAAGTCCTATCCCATTTTTTTAAGAATTCAAAAAAAGAGCATTTTTTCCACAAGAAGTATTCTTATAACTTTCTTACCTTAATTCAAATTTATCTCGATCCTTAGTCTGTTTGTAACTTTTTCTAAAATCAAAGTTTTAATCACCCTTTTGTTGTTTAATGCAGACTTTTTTTTAAAGATGAGAATACTCTGTGCTTATTCAAATTCAGAGGAATAATACAGGGTTAAAACACCCTGGATGCTAATATGTATATATTTAGGGAAAGACATTTCCCTTTCAGCTAATGGAGGCATTACAGGAGAAAGAAATTAAAATCAAAGCATGTGCTTGTAAAAGGTAAGGCCAATTCCTCTCTGTCTGTAAGACCTTACACTTGAAGTTTCAAGGATTCTTTGGAAAGGGAAGGTCAAGATGGGCTTGCAGAAGTCCTTCTTTTCAGCTCTAGCCTGAACAAAAACAAAGCCAGGCCTGTTCCAGCTCTTTGTTGTCTGTCAAAGTTTGAAGTAGCGTGCATATACTGGTGTGTGGTGTGTCTTTTTAAAATTCAGATTATCCTGCAAGTTTTGGCAACTCTTGTAAATATGCCGTATTACACTCCACTCCAATCCCTCCGCAACCCCCTTTTTTGGGGGGCATTCATCACATCCAATCACAGCATACTCAGTTTAGTAAAAAGGTGAATGCTTGGTTATACATCAGTTTTCTAGCTAATTATGCATTGCGGTACTTTATCCAAACAGCTTTATCTGGGCTCTGAATGCATGGGATCCTGCAGTCTGGCTTCTTGGATGGTTCTAAACAAGCATCCAACTGTGATAATGCAGGGGTTAACATAATCTTCATTAGGCAGCCCTTGACTGGAGCAACG
>NW_015410182.1:0-2035 GCF_001527695.2 Protobothrops mucrosquamatus
CAAGAGATTGTCTCACCTATCATATCACTGTTATATCCATAACAAGGATCTTGCTAGTCCACATCACAAGTTCTTAAATCCTTGAGTTTATCCAAGCTTTTGCTAATATTACAAGATCCTAGAATGCTGTCCTTATACCAGACATCTTGCAGATGTTCTTTTATTGAGATATAAACTCTTTTTTCAAAGCCTTCTGTATTTTTTTTTTTCAGTTTAATCATAATGTCATCATATCTTCTCATTTTCTGCTGTTACTGGTATGGCAGACTTACATCTTTATCACTTTATCAAAAACCCTGTTTATTCCAAATCAAGCTCTTTCAGAAATAAATTTAAGAACACATTTATTCATGAACTGATGTATTTACAGAAATGGGTGTTGGCCATACATCTTTCATTTTTTAGTTAGTGGTTGGTAATACAGTGTTTATAAAAAGCAGTGTGCCAGCTTTTCAGAAGGAGAGAGGAAGCTAAATTACATATGCATACAATAATTAATATATTTATTGTTTTTATTTCAAAAAGAAATCCATGAAAACTTGTCTAGATATTGTACGTGCTTATAGCTGAATTCTATGGAATTTTATAATATGCCAGCCCACAGGAAAATAGAATTTGTACCTTTGAGCTTTTGGTTATAAAGACAGTCATAGAAAAAAGTAAATTGGAAAAAGAATTCTTTATTCAAGGATTGTAGAGAGGGCGGGTTTTTGTATGCCACTGTGCAGATTTTTATCACTTCACAGTGCAGACACTCACATGTGTTTGACACTCAGATCTTCAGTATTTTCCCATTATGTGGTTGTCAAAATAAATGAATTGAGAAGATTGGCTGTATGGCTCCTAAATGTAATATTATGCATTTGTGTTCAGAGCCATATTCTTTCTCTAGCTTCCATCCAACTGGTCTGCTATGAGCAGTTTGCCCAGGCATTTTCAATGATTATATCCCTAAACACATTGAAACATTGTTACATAACTTTATCTCTTAGATCTCTTAGAGAGATTGTCATATACAACTTTGTATTCCTAGTGTTTCTGATTAGAAAATCAAAACAGCAGTGGAAGTATGTACAAAACAGAATGGGAGAACCAGTGAAGTTCTACAGTAAGTATGTTTTTATCATATAGGATTTAATTAATTGCAAAAGATAAAGTATATAACTTTGGCATTGCCTGTTTAATAAAATCACATAAAATAAATCTTCACCCAGGAGTACATTGCCTATGAAATAATGAAGCCCAGTATTCTGTTCTCAGAGGAAATGCAACTTCTGCTTTTATTTTTATATAACTTTAATTGGTCCACTTTGCTGTGTCTCATGTATACCTTTTCTCTCCCCTCCCAATAATTGGATGTGCAGAACATTTCCTATCAGATTTTCAGTGCTATACACATATGAACAGAACTGCTTTTTGTTCCTAGCATGATTCATAAAGACGATTAATAACACATAATAATCATAAAGACGATTAATAACACATAATCAGTATCTTACAATTGCAATTACGGGTAGTCCTCAACTTACAACCATAATTGAGCCCAACATTTCTGTTGCTAAGAGAGACATTTATTAAGTGAGATTTGTCCCAGTTTACAACCTTTCTTGCCACAGTTATTAAGTGAATCACTGCAGTTGTTAAATTAGTAACATGGGCGTTAAGTGAATCTGGTTTCCCCATTGACTTTGCTTGTCAGAAGGTTGTAAAAGGTATCCCATGACCCTGGGACACTGCAACTGTTGTAAATGTGAGTCAGTTGCCAAGTGCCTGGATTTTGATCACATGACCACAGGGATGCTGTAGTGGTCCTAAGTGTGAAAAACTGTCATGTCACCTCCTGGATCCACGGCTGACATTGGAAGACCATCTGTCGGCCGTGACCAGGGGGGCGTTTTATCAGGTCCGCCTGATTCACCAGTTGCGACCTTTTCTGGACCGGGACGCCTTGCGCACAGTCACTCATGCTCTCGTCACCTCTCGCCTGGACTACTGTAATGCTCTCTACATGGGGCTCCCTCTGAGGAGCACCCGG
>NW_015410183.1:0-2035 GCF_001527695.2 Protobothrops mucrosquamatus
TCTAGTCCAAGCTCTTCCTAAAAGGAGAGGAAGGGAGAGTACCATCCTCAACAAAGACACTCTTACAGATTCCTGATACACAGCAGCCAAGTAATAATTAATGATTAGCTCATAACTAAGTGACTTGTTGATAGTTTAATTATCTCTTCTTCCAAGATCAATTAAATTTGGGGCTGGCTGCAGAAAGAGGTTAATAATGGTTTTTTTTGTTTTTTTAGCTGATGGAAACCTTCAACAAGATTCCCAGCAATGCTGTCCTTCAAGTTTTCCTTTTGAATATACATCAAGTGTTTCTGTCTCCTTTAAGACTGTAGTGCTGTGCAATTCAGTGCTGGTAACTCAGCACTCTATAGTCCTCAGAGTGTACTAACAACCACAAGCTCAGGTCAACAGCAGAGGGAAAAACTCTCCTCAGAGCAAGTTTGCATGAGATCAGCAAAAGTTTTTGATTCCTGGTAATTTAACAATAGCAACTTCTTCTTAATAAGCAATAGAATCCTCCCCCGCAACCCCCCCCCCCAATCTGTGGTAACTCATACAATCCCAACACTTGACTCATAGAATTTACGGTACATAATTAGTTTCATATTCTGACTCTGCTGTCATATCTACATTTCCTATTGGTCAAGAATCACAGGCTGTAAGTGAAAACAAAAAGCACAATCTGAAAACAGAAGGGTGTTATCAAGTTGGTCATGTTGATATTCATCTAAGACAGTGGTTCTCAACCTTTTTAATGCCGCGACCCCAACCGGTCGTAAGTCGAGGACTAAACCCGTCGTAAGTCGAGGACTAAACCGGTCGTAAGTCGAGGACTTTCCCTGCCCGGGAGCGCCGCGCATGCGTGGTTCCGCCCCCTGCGCCGGCCGAGGTGTAGCTGGCAAGCGGCAGAGACGGAGCAGGCTGACCACGAGCTGGCCCAGCCCAAGGGAGGTAAGGCACCCACCGGAAAAGGGGAAAAAAATGGCGGACAAAAAAAATGGCGGACAGCCTTGCTTGGTGACCCCCGTGAAATGGTCGATTGACCCCAAATGGGGTCCCGACCCACAGGTTGAGAACCACTGATCTAAGACCTGGGAAAGCTCACTTTAGGGCAGCAGTACTTTCTCACCCCAACCCATACCACAAGGTGATCCTTGCAGGGGAAAAAAAACTTGAGGAAGGAACATTCTTGTACTGTATGCTGTATTCAGCTCCTAAAGGAAAGGCAGGATATCAATCAACTATATAAATAAACAATGAGAAGCAAATAACCTCTAGTGAGCCACCGGTTAATGAAAAGATGCTGAATTGGATATCCCAACAAGAACCATGTTTTATATCAGCTGCTATATGGAAGAAATGCTTGATTATAATCTGTTGCCGACAGATAGTTCATCATAATAATCAGTATCTAGAAACTAATGTCCACCCAGGAAAAAGGATCCCAATATACTGCCAAGATTTGCTAGATCATCTCAACCTTGGCCACTTGAAGATGTGTGGACTTCAACTCCCAGAATTCCCCAGCTAGGCATGCTTGCTGGGGAATTCTAAGAATTGAAGTCCACACACCTTAAAGTGACTAAGGTTGAGAAACACTGATCGAAAGAAATAAAATAATTTTTTTATGGCAGATAGCTGCATTGGCGGCGTCCTATAAGTGAATGTGAACAAGGTAATTTGATATAGGGTACACTTGGTAAGACACTATACATGGAGATTCTGAATCTAGACAGTACTATGTTAATTATATTAATGACTGGATTACCTAGAAAATCCACAATTCTGCACATATAAATTCTAGCATTAAGTGTGTTCTTTATCGTACATTTATTTATTTATTTATTTGATTTATATCCCGCCCTTCTCCTTACCGGACTCAGGGCGGCTGACAGCCTTATAAAACCAATATTACAATAAATACCAATTTAAAACCAGATTAAAAGGAAATATTTGCAATGGCCTAATAATTAAAATT
Organism: Protobothrops mucrosquamatus; assembly: GCF_001527695.2. NCBI lineage: Eukaryota > Metazoa > Chordata > Lepidosauria > Squamata > Viperidae > Protobothrops > Protobothrops mucrosquamatus. The sequence continues at coordinate 1,961 of NW_015410183.1, forward strand.
TCCCTTAAAAACCCCACTAAAATTCCCTAGGCCAATCCCGCTTGTTGGAAAAGCCATGTCTTTAGGGCGCGGCGG
>NW_015410184.1:0-2035 GCF_001527695.2 Protobothrops mucrosquamatus
ACTATACACAGCAAAGGAGTGCCTTGGTGGGCACTGCACCAAGACCAGAGATGATCTTTCGTTATTATTTCTTTGTTATTTGTTATGGTCTAGGGTCTCCTGCTTGAGTAAGAGGTTGGACTACAAGACCTCCAAGATCCCTTCCAACTCTGTTATTCTGTTATTTTGACCAGGATAGGTGATACTAAGCTGATATGATAAGTTAAAGTTAAATAAATATGATAAGTTAAAGTTAAATAAATAAAATATGATCCAGTGAAGGGAAATAATGAAAAAAAACCCATCTTGCTGCCATCTTTGAGTTACAGTGGTGAATTATGTTGGATTTCTGATCACCAAGAAAAACTATAGCCATGTCTGATGATCTAAAATGCTGGGACACATTTTCAGAGCATGCAGTATTCTCCAAACTTCCTTGATCTGATTACTTCTGAATGTTGCTTAGAAAGTTTGGGAGCTGTGGTCAACTATATCTAGAGGAGCACAGATTGAGAAAAACTGTTCCCCTGTTCTGAGACCAAATCAAAGAAATGCTTGGTTTTTTTTAAAAGAGATAAATCAGTCTTCCCCAACCTCTCCTTTGTCTTTGGTTTTTTATAAAGTGCAAAACCTTCTGCACTTCACCGTCCACACAATAGTCCTTAACTCATGACCTTAATGGAGCCTGCCCATCAAGTTGTAAGTCATGACAGTCATAAAACAGGTATCATCTGCCACCTCACACTTGCACTTCACAACCATTCAGTATCAGTTGGATGGAAGGGGGGGAGATGCTTCTAGACTAGAGAATAGAAACTTCACTGTATCTCTCTGAGGAGAGCTTCAAGGACAATCGGTTGGGAATGGAAAGCAGCTGCATACCAAACCTACACCTGAAGTGACCATTCTAAGAACATCTTATTTGAATTTGGTTGGACATGGGGGCCCAGTGATGGGAAGCAACTAAGGGAGGAAGAAGTTAGACTTGGGGATTTTAGCGTGTGATTTTCAGTTCCGGCTATGCATTACTGTAACTCACTTGACTTCGAGTAAACTATACCTTTCTCGATAAATGGAGTTAAGGATTGTTCTTACGAAGAGGTTCAAGCTGAGGCAGGTCCCCTGACTGATCTGGTTTTATAACTTTTGCTGTGGCAGTTGTTAAAGTGTGCAAAGCAATCACTGTGGTCATTAAATTAACTCCTCAGTCATTAAGTGAACCAGTGGTTCATGATGGGCATGGTTTTGCTGAAAACTAGAAGTAAATATTAGCTTTTGACAAAGCATCATAAAATGCACTGATATGACTGCAGGATGCTGCAAATGGCCATAAATGTGGCCCAATTGCCAAGTGCCTGACATTTGGTCAAATGACTGTGTGTGTGTGTGTGTGTGTGTGTGTGTGAGAGAGAGAGAGAGAGAGAGAGAGAGAGAGAGAGAGAGAGAGAGAGAGAGAGAGAGACCATCAGAACTTTGAACTCATGTCATAAGTAGTCCCCAGGTAGATCTGTTGTAATTTCAAGGACTATCTGTATTATGGCTAGCCCCATGGGTACTGTAAACTACTTAAAATACAAATAGAAAGAAAATTAAAAAAAATGCCTAGAAAGAATTAAAAAGAACAAATTAAAAATATTGGAAAAAAATAACAAGTAAACAACAGAACTAAAAATATTACATACACAGTCACATGCACAGGCACATATAATAATAATAATAATAATAATAATAATAATAATAATAATAATAATAATAATAATAATAATAATAATAATAATAATAATAATAATAATAATAATAATAATAATAATAATAAAGTTGGAAGGGACCTTGGAGGTCATCGAGTCCAACCCTCTCCTCAGGCAGGAACCCTACACCATTTCAGACAAATGGCTGTCCAGTCTCTTCTTAAAAACTTCCAGTGTTGGAGCATTCACCGCTTCTGGAGGCAGGTTGTTCCATTGGTTAATTGTTCTAACTGTCAGGAAGTTTCTCCTTAGTTCTAAGTTGCTTCTCTCCTTGATCAGTTTCCATCCGTTGCTTCTCGTCCTGCCTT
>NW_015410185.1:0-2035 GCF_001527695.2 Protobothrops mucrosquamatus
GGAAGTTTTTAGGAAGAGACTGGACAGCCATTTGTCCGAAATGGTATAGGGTTTCCTGCCTGAGCAGGGGGTTGGACTAGATGACCTCCAAGGTCCCTTCCAACTTTATTATTATTATTATTATTATTATTATTATTATTATTATTATTATTATTATTATTATTATTATTATTATTATTATTATTATTATTATTATTATCATCTATGTCAGTCTATGTCAATGTTTCTCAACCTGGGCAACTTTAAGATATGTGGATTTCAATTCCCAGAATTGAATGCCCCTGCTGGCTGGGGAATTCTGGGAATTGAATTCCATGTATCTTAAAGTTGCTCTGGTTGAGGAACACTGTAATCTTGAAGACTTCATTGCAGGGAAGTATTTACTGTATGCTTTTAATACCAGCACTTTCGGCTACATCAAATCCCCAGAGATCTACGGAAAAAGACACAGCCTACTTCAGCCAGCATCTTCTCTCCCATCTCATGATACCTATGAAGGACGCCAAGAAGGAGGGAATGTAGCATTGAGAAGGGAGAGCTGAGGAAGGAAGATAATAGCCTTCTTCCAATGCTAAAAGGTCAAGACCTGTTTTTCATCACTCTGGAGAATAGGATAGAAAATAATGGATTAAATTTCAGGAAGATGGGTCCTGATTGAATGTTGGGGGGGGGGAAATGAAATGCCTAATGCTAAAGGCAGATTGACAGAGGAAATACTGACTCAGATGTTTTCATGCAAAGACTAAACAGCCATTTCTCAGGGGAACTTTAATTTGAATTTCTGCACAGAATAGGAAGTTGGATTGAAAGATAAGGACTCACTTCCAAATCTGATTCCAGGATTCAATGGCTAGAGTCTGCCTTTTAATACATATTATAGGAATTGTTTTATTCTTATGTTCCTATAGTCTGTGATCTTGGTTCATTCCCGCCCCCCTTTTTTCTGGTATAACTTAATATAAATGTGCACTGTGGTGAAACTGCGTTTATTTGGTTAGAAGTAGCCCACTTTCTTCCAGATTTAGTTAGTTAGTTAGTTTAAATTGGGCTGCCACCATCTCAAAATAATGGATTTAATTGTTTAGTTATCTCCTCTCTTACTGATTCTTCTACTGGAAATGTCGAATTTTAAAGATGGGAAATGGGACAGCTATTAGATTCTGATTCTCATTTACTCAAACTACCTGTTGATTATAAGAATAAAAATGTATTTTAAAAAAAACGTTATATCAAAGGGGAGGAGTTTAAAATAATGGAGTTTTTTGCCTGAGAATCCATCAACAAGGTCTAGTAGTTAATGAATAGAGTAGAGTAGAGTAGAGTAGAGTAGAGTAGAATAGAATAGAATAGAATAGAATAGAATAGAATAGAATAGAGCTGGAAGGGACCTTGGAGGTCTTCTAGTCCAGCCCACTGCTCATGCAGGAGAATCTATTCCATCTCTGACAAGTGACTGTCCAGGCTCTTCTTAAAAACCTCCAGTGATGGAGGGTTCGTGATTTTTGAAGGCAAGCTGTGCTATTGGTTAATTGTCCTCACTATTAGGAACTTTCTCCTTAATTCCAGGTTGCTTCTCTCTTTGATCAGTTTATTTCTCTTCTCTTCTTTTCTCCTCTTCTTTTCACTCTACTCCACAAAATTCAATTCCACTTAGGTTCAATGATGCTTCTTCAACTTCTCTTCTCTTCCTCTTCTCTTCTCATGACATCTCCTTTGACTTGGCACCTTAACCTTATTTTTCTTCATTTTCTTTGAAAAGGTGTGGCCTTCCACCTGCAAGATTTTTATCAGAGATTCGTACTTCCCATCCAGATATCCGCAGGGCTCTTCAAACCGTGCCAGGATCTACTTTCTTTCTTCAGGACATGGATCTCCATATGGGAACATGTGGACTTCTGTCAGCGATGGGCAGGTGCCCAATTCCATTCTTCAGGTAAAGGAAAAATGCTGCCCATCCCTGCAGCCTCTTTGGCTCTGATACAGCTCATTCAGTTCCTGCCTTCTCTCTTTGAGGAAGAATTTTCTCAGTGTATGA
>NW_015410186.1:0-2035 GCF_001527695.2 Protobothrops mucrosquamatus
GGCCGAGGCGTAGCTGGCAAGCGGCAGAGACAGAGCAGGCCGACCACCAGCTGGCCCAGCCCAAGGGAGGTAAGGCACCCGCTGGAAAAGGGGAAAAAATGGCGGACAAAAAAAATGGCGGACAGCCTTGCTTGGCGACCCCCATGAAATGGTCGATCGACCCCAAATGGGGTCCCGACCCACAGGTTGAGAACCACTGCTCTAGATAAATGGGGACAGCCATAAATATCTATCAAGTATTTATAGTAAATAGCCAATGTTATTCAATGTGTAGAATGGAGCCAGAATTGGTGAGCAGTGAAATTACTAGCAGAAGGTAACAGAAAATCTAATAAAACTTAGGGGTAGGCAGCCTGTGTCTCCAAGCAATTTTCTTGGGAATTTGTTTATTATTATTAATAATAATAATAATAATAATAATAATAATAATAATAATAATAATAATAATAATAATAATAATAATAATAAAGTTGGAAGGGACCTTCGAGATCATCTAGCCCAACCCCCTGCTCAGGCAGGAAACTATACCATTTCAGACAAATGGCTGTCCAATCTCTTCTTAAAGACTTCCACTGTTGGAGCATTCACAGCTTCTGGAGGCAGGTTGTTTAACTGATTAATTGTTCTGTCAGAAAGTTTCTCCTTAGTTCTAGGTTGCTTCTCTCTTTGGTTAGTTTCCATCCATTGCTTCTTGTCTTACCTTCAGGTGCTTTGGAGAACAGCCTGACTCCCTCTTCTTTGTGGCAGCCCCTGAGATATTGGAACACTGCTACCATGTTCCCCCTCATCCTTCTCTTCGTTAAACTAGACATACCCAATTCCAGCAACCGTTCCTTATATGTTTTAGCCTCCAGTCCCCTAATCATCTTTGTTGCTCTTCTCTGTACTCTTTTACATCGCGGTGACCAAAACTGGATGCAATATTCCAAGTGTGGCCTTACCAAGGCTTTGTAAAGTAGTATTAACACTTCACGTGATCTTGATTCTATCCCTCTGTTAATGGAGCCTAGCACTGTGTTGGCTTTTTTGGCAGCTGCAGCACACTGCTGGCTCATATTTAAGTGATTGTCCACTAGGACTCCCAATATTCCTCTCACAGTTGCTACTATTGAGGGAGGTACTGCCTATACTGTACCTGTGCATTTGGTTTTTCTTGCCTAAATGTAGAACCTTACTTTTCTCACCACTGAATTTCATTTTGTTAGATATCACCCAATGTCACTCTTGTCACTAAAATAGTGACAAGAGTCACTATTTTGCAGTGTGGTGGTTAGTCATATGCATGTGCCTTCAAGTCACTTTTTGATTCCTGGCCACTTCCTAGACTAGTCTCTGAAGTTTTCTTGGCAACATTTTCAAGACCAATTTGCCATTGCCTCCTTCTAGGGTTGAGCAAAAGTGATTGTCCCAAGGTTATCCAGCATGCCTAAAGCAGGACTAGAACTCACAGTCTCCCAGTTTCTAGCTTAATGCCTTAACCACTACTAAACCAAACTGGCTGTCAGGGATTATTCATAGGAGAACTGCACAATTGTAAATAAATACATTCTGTTTCAAATTGCAGATTTATCTAGATAGTCCTTTTTCTGGGATTTTTGCTGGCGTTCTGTTGTCCTTTTCAAGAACATTTGATGAGATTTAGGTATTAGAAATAGTTTTTTTTAAATAGAAACTGCAAATCCAATGAATCTGAAGTCTGTATATTTTTCTGCCTAAAAGTAACACTGCACTAAAAGACACAACATGCAGCTTAAGAGAGACACAAACTTACCTATCAGAAATTTAAACACTGGTGATGCTTCAGATCCTAGAATTTTTATTTTACTGAAGATGGGGAACGTTACTCCATAATTTGATTTAGCAAAATATATTATCTCATCATTCAGACCTGGCTCCAATTCCCCAAACTGATTGCAAGGAAAGGCCAGCACAGTGAAATGGTATGGTCCAAACTCTCGCTGGAGTTCCTGGAGCATGTTGTAATTTTTTCCTGTGTGCTGACAGTAACTAGCCACGTTTACAACCAGAGCTGCCT
>NW_015410187.1:0-2035 GCF_001527695.2 Protobothrops mucrosquamatus
TTTATGGGAGTTCACATTTCACAAACAAACTGATGGCCGTCTAGAAAGCAATGAGCTAGATATAATAATGAATAGAAAGGGTAATTTTTGTACTTTTTTTTTTTGAAAGAGTAATTTTTGAAATGCCCAGGGAATAGCAGAATCCAAAACAATAACAGCTGGAACACATTTCAAAATATAGAGATCTAATGACCGAAAGGGGTAAATTATGGGAAAGGTCTTGCAGAGTCATCCCTGTAGTTACTGGTAGATTGAGTTGAATAACAAGCAGATTAAACAAATATTTGCTAGATAGATAGATAGATAGATAGATAGATAGATAGATAGATAGATAGATAGATAGATAGATAGATAGATAGATAGATAGATAGATAGATAGATAGATTATATAGGATAGGATAGGATAGGATAGGATAGGATAGGATAGGATAGGATAGGATAGGATAGGATAGGTAGGTAGATAGATAGATAGATAGATAGATAGATAGATAGATAGATAGATAGATAGATAGATAGATAGATAGATAGATAGATGGATGATAGGTAGATATATGATAGATAGATAGATACCATAGATAGATACCATAGATAGATAGATAGATAGATAGATAGATAGATAGAGAGAGAGAGAGAGAGAGAGATAGAGAGAGAGAGAGAGAGAGACAGACAGACAGACAGACAGACAGACAGACATAGAGATGGATGGATGGATGAATAGACATAGAGATGTATGTATTTATGTATGTATCGGTGGATAGATAGAGACAGACAGACAGACGGATGGATAGATAGATACAGACATAGAGTTGGATGGATGGATAGATAGACAGACAGACAGAGATGTACGATATATGTATAGATGATAGATGACAGATAATACATACATAGATAGATAGACAGATAGACAGATAGACAGACAGACAGACAGACAGACAGAGGCAGGGAGGCAGGCAGACAATGAACTAAATATTTTGACTACAAAAAAAATATCTTTCTTACTCAGCACATGTTACGTCTTCTGATGTTATTTGGACAATTTCTCAAAGGGAGCAGCTGTCCAGAGCATATGTGTCAATCTCCTGTCCTCTCCTTTTCTGGAGAAGTTCCGAGGAACCGGTCTACTAGCCAGTTCCTTGATTTTTGCCCCAGTTGCCGGCTTTACTTTTGCAGAACCATCTTCAGTTTGCTAGGCCTCCCCTGGAAATCTTGGACTAGTTCAGCAACTGACTTTTTCACTGACTGGATCCAGGGGAAGATTGGAAATAGGGAGGTTTCTGGTCTCTTTCTCCACTTGTCCTGTCTGGTGGTAGCTGAGTAGGTTGCATAGAAGCAGAGATCGGTACGTGTTGTCAGAAAACTCTGAGGACATTAAGAGGCAGAGATCAGATACCAGGTAGATTTTCCAGGAAACTGAGAAGTAGAATATTAGTAAAAAGAAATCTAGGGACAGTCTGGACTCAGTTCAGTTCAACATCTCTAATTCTCCCTTGACTTTGGTTGGCAAAATTTTGGATTTGTGGGTTCCCTGTGCGTGTGCTTATCTGTGTATTAAGATGCTTTGGAACTTTTTTTGGTCCTCAGCTAGATGAAATTGAAGAGAGAACGAAGAGGGTGAATCCACTCCAATCATGGTTTATTAAAAGAAAGAAAAAATAGTAGATCAGCCAATAAGTGAAGCCAGCCTACATGGTTGCATGGAACTTGTAGTTTGAATACTTACCTAAATTATCTAACTATGTTCAGTTTTTATTCTTTCCTTTAGATTACATCTTGTACCCATTTAGCATACATTAGATCAGTGGTTCTTAACCTGGGCGATATTGCCCCCCAGGGGGTGATTTCATTTTTCAGGGGGGCGATGGAACGAAAAGGGGCGATGTGGGGGCGAAGGAACAAAAAGGGGGCAATAGGGGGGCGATGGAGTGAGATGTTTTGGGGACATTTTTGAGACTTTTTCGTACAGTGAAGTAAGGTGGCTTTCAAAAAGAAAGTTTGGGAATAAAGTGACGGGTGTCACCAAAATGTTTCACACAGT
>NW_015410188.1:0-2035 GCF_001527695.2 Protobothrops mucrosquamatus
TCAATCAGTGTGTATCATCTTTCTCTCTTTTGCCGAGTCCCATTGGCATCTCAGCTAGACAGTTAATATCCTGTGGTTTTAGCAACATCAACATTTAAATGAAATTGATTAATCAATTAAAGGTGAATGAGCAATCAATCAAAAAAAATTAATAGGCTGTTCCCAGTTATTAGTATCCCTTTGACTAGCAGTTATTAGCCGGGAGATTTTTTTTTCCCCTCTTTTCTATGGTGGCACGTTTTTAGTGAAACAATTTTGCTCCATTTCTCTGCCTTATGTTCACTGAGGAATGGACCTTTTTATCACAAATTGCTCTGCTGCAGATGCACGTATTGTATATAAACGCTCGTACATTTGGGGCATGGAATTGCTCACTTCACATAGCATCTTGCTTTGCTTTTCCAGATCAAGGCAGCTAAATTAAGCATCCAGTTCTGTTTATGTAAAATGTTAATCTGTAAGGTCCTCCAACTCCTTTCTCTGCCCTCAGTGAATTCGGCATCCTTTATGTAGGCAGATCATAGATTCTTCCTTGAGGGCTGATGTGGCTTTTGTTTAATCTCGTCTTTGAATAATACATTTGATTGCTACCACGAATGTTGTGTGTTTGCACCCACCTCAGAGAAGCGCCTAATTAACAGGGAGGGTAACGAGGCCCTTTCTCTCTTCTTAAACAATGCTATACATGGCACTTTCTTTTATCCTTTCCTACCCCCCAAAAAAATTGGTTTGTTCCCCTGACCCCTTTGCTGCTCTTGTGTTATATGTTTACCCATGTGATGGCTTAGCAAAGCTGCTAATTTTCTGTAGCTACTTCCTTTCTGCTTGTAATTAATGCATCCAGCACTGAACCAATTCTTTAGTTCTCAGACGTTGAATGGAAGATTTTTTTCTCCCAGTAATTATGTGGCTTGGCTTCCTTTTTTGGATATTTGCATTGACCTGCAAGGATTCCAAGCTTGTGTTGGCTTTTTTTTCTTATTGTACAGTAACAGCATGCTGTTAAGCATATAGAAATAAGACAGTGCAGCACTGAATTGGAGTGGGATGTGTAATCCTGACATAATGTAAAATGTATTTATCATTTTGTGGAGAAGAGGCTCTTATTAACATTTGGGAAAATAAGTACATCCTGTTCTGTTGCCATCAGGAATTAAATGGGTAGCAACAAAACATCTGAATATCAGCTTCCAAGATTATTCAGTGCAATGGTCTCCTTAGCCCCCCCCCCCTTCAAAGATTCTTTGTATCAGTGAGAAACTAGGGTTTCCAAAATTAAAAATCTGGTTCTGATCATTGACAAAAGATAGTGATTGAATTTGGCAGTCTCTTCTCTGAATATAGAAGAAGGGATGGAATAAACATAATTCCTATGAAAGAACAATTTGCTTTCTGATCTTGTAAGCCTGGTCCCAACAAGGGCAGTAACATTTTTTGGGGCACACTATCCATTTAACGTGCCAGAATCAATCAATCAATCAATCTGCCATATTTTATTTAGAAATTTTACTTTTCTGGTAATGCATGACCCTGACCCCCTCCCCAACCCAAAATGGTAACTATACTGCATTTCTGATACATCTTTGCTGAAAAAGTAGCATAGACTTTCCTTGAAGAACATCTGAATGAGTTTGGAATGTCATTTTAGATATGATAAATTGTCACATATTTGCAGTGCAGACAATTCTGAGACATTTTGACAGATTTATTGAACTGTTTATGTTCCTTGGGATTTTTTTGTCAGACTTTTTGCTTTAAGGAAGTATTTCCAAATGTGTTTTTTTGTGGGGGAATTTCACTTATAGTTTGCACAGAATTATGCTTGAAGTCCCACACTTATTTATTTATTTATTTATTTTCATTAACTTATATGCCGCCCTTCTCCCCATGGGACTCAGGGCGGCTCACAGCATGTTAAAACAATATAAAACATTATCCCCTATAAAAGCCAATTAAAAACCAAATATTTATAGCTGTGTCTTATTAAAATCATTAAAATTGTCCCTATTTAAAATTCACCCTAGGTCAGACCCGC
>NW_015410189.1:0-2035 GCF_001527695.2 Protobothrops mucrosquamatus
GTCTGGCCTAGGGAGAATTTTTAAATAGGGACAATTTTAATTTAAATTTTAATTAATTATACAGCGAAAAAAAAATATTTGGTTTTTAACAGGTTTTTATGGGGGGATGATGTTTTATGTGTTTTAATATGCTGTAAGCCGCCCTGAGTCCTATAGGGAGAAGGGCGGCATATAAATCCATGTTAAATAAATAAATAAATAAATAAAATACGTTTGGTCAATGCGTGTGCTAAGCTTGGTCTTTGTTTCTTCATGGAATTGATGAGTTATAATCATCTAGTTCTAGTGCAACCTTTTGTCTGGTGCATTCAGCCCCTCATTTAAACCTCCAGAGAGGAAAAGCTATTATTGATAGAGGGGAGTCTGTTTCATTGCTTCCCAGTGCTCAGTCTTCCTAATAATTAGATCCTGGTCAGCTCTTATTTTCAACTTACAACAAGTTCAATCAGCAGCTCTCACTGCTGATTGAACTGGTAGGAGATATTAAAATAGGCAAGAAGGTAGTTCTGTCACCACCCCTTTTAGCTCCTTCATATAACAATCTTTTAAATTTTAGTAGACTGTTCTTACATATTTTTTTTTGCAAGCTAAAGAAGGCTAGCTCCTTTCTCTGTTCTTTACACTTACAGCATTTAGTCTAAATAGATGTTCTCTGAACCCTGTTCATAGAATAGAATAGAGCTGGAAGGGACCTTGGAGGTCATCTAGACCAGCCCTATGTCTTTGTCCAGTCTAGCATTGGATAATCAACCTACTGGGATATTTAGTAGAATCACAGTGGAATAATTTGATTTGATTAGTATTTTGTTAGTGCAACCCAATATTGCACTGGCCTTTTGAGCTGCTGCATCAATTTCCTCTTAGTCAGCTAGTGGTTCACTATTCTCTAGAGCAGGGGTGTCAAACTCACGTCACTTAACGTGTTGCGACATATTGTGACTTTTTTGCCATTGATGCAATGGGATGGGCACCGTTTCGCTATGATGCATCCTGCTCTAGAGTCTTCTCATGGGCCCTGCCACCTAACCATAGCTTCCCAATCCTCTACTTGTATATCTGACTTTTCCTACCCAAAAGCAGGATATTCCATTGGACATGAATGAATATAAGCCTGTTGAATTGGGGGTGTTTAGGCATGTTGAGATAATTTCTATCTGGGATTGTGTCCTGTAAAGGATTAGCCAATCCTTATAGCTTGGTATTACAACTTGGAAAAAAAATCTTTCCATTCCATCCTGTAAAAGCCATTTATAAAGAGGGTGAGTAATCCTGGGTCGTATTGGAGCCTATCTTACCTGATGCTTCCTTGAAGGGAGACATGAGCCATTTATGAGTATAGAAGACCCCTGTGGATTTCACTCTGCTAGTCATTGTCGACTGTAGGGGGCAGTGGTCATTTCCATTTCAAGGCCACTGAACCAGTGCCATCTGAAGACATTTCCACAGTCATGTGGCCAGCATGATGTCATGGAGTTAGCTTCCCACTGCAGTGGTACCTGTTTATCTACTTTTGCATGCTGGGCAGGAGCTGGGGCGAGGGCTGGAGCTCACCCCATTACATGGCGCTTGGTCTCAAACCTAAATTTATTTGTTTATAAATTCCTTTAAGGTTGCAAAGTAGCTCCTTTACTATATCTTTATCAGTTCTAAATTGTCTTTCTCTCCTTTTCTCAATTATGTTAATCATGGCATGGCATGGCAGGTTTTACTTTTGAGTTTAGCATATTGTGCAAACCCTAGCCTGTTTGGTTAGTTTATGATTCAGAGTAGTGTGGGAATATAAAGTTTGGTAATCATAACTTTCTCATACCCCTTTTCTTCCAGTTTCATTCTTCAATGGATTTTGAAGTTGGCTATTGCTCTTTTAATATAATAAACCGGAAAACCTAATACAGAATTAATCCAATAAAAGATTAATAACCTTTGGAACTATTATTTCACTTACTGTTTGCCTTCTTTGCAACATCATTCCTTTTTTTTCTTTTTAGGGTAAGTAGAGAAAGAACATTATCCAATGTTCCATCAGTTCTCTATA
>NW_015410190.1:0-2035 GCF_001527695.2 Protobothrops mucrosquamatus
GGAATTCTGGGAGTTGAAGTCCACCAGTCATGAAGGGGCCATAGTTCCCCCATGCTGGCTGAGGAATTCTGGGAGTTGAAGTCCACCAGTCATGAAGGGAGCCATAGTTTCCCCATGCTGGCTCAGGAATTCTGGGAGTTGAAGTCCACCAGTCATGAAGGGGGCCATAGTTCCCCCATGCTGGCTGAGGAATTCTGGGAGTTGAAGTCCCCGAGTCATGAAGGGGCCATAGTTCCCCCATGCTGGCTCAGGAATTCTGGGATTTGAAGTCCACGAGTCATGAAGGGGCCAGAGTTCCCCCATGCTGGCTCAGGAATTCTGGGATTTGAAGTCCACGAGTCATGAAGGGGCCAGAGTTCCCCCATGCTGGCTCAGGAATTCTGGGATTTGAAGTCCCCAAGTCATGAAGGGGCCAAGGTTGCCTACTCCTGACATAGACAAAGAGGTCAGACGTTTATTCAGATCTGGACATAAAACTGGGAAAGACCCGGACAGTTTCACAGCAAGTTTTCATTGTGTCCTTGGTTGCGTAAGGGAGCAAACTCTCCATCCATTCCCTCCCCCCCCCCACATGCATCTGTTTACAGGCAGTCCTCGACTTTACGGCCAAAATTGAGCCCAACGTTTCTGTGGCTAAGTGAGACATTGGTTAAGTGGGTTTTGCCCCACAGTTGTTAAACGAATCCCTGCAGTTGTTAAGTTAGGAACAGGGTTGTTAAGTGAATCCGGCTTCCTCCGTTGACTTGGCTTGTCGCAAAAGGGGATCACATGACACACACACACACAAACACACACACGGGGGACACTGTGACTGTCATAAATGTAAGCTAGTTGCCAAGCATTGCAACGTGGATCACATGACCCTGGGAGGGGGCGCTACAGCGGTTGTCGATGTGAAAAACGGTCACAAGTCGCTTTTTCCGGGGCTGTTGCAACTTTGACCGGTCACTAAATGAACCGTTGTAAGTCAAGGACTACTCGTAGCGGCCGCGATTGGCAGCTCTGCCCAAAGACCCCTCTGTTGGGGCTGGGGACTGCTGCTGAAGGGTGGTGCGTTTCCCCCCTTGATTTTTTCTCTCCTCTCCACCCCCCCAAAGCCCTCTCCGCTCCTGACCACCATCACGGACGAAGAGGTGATGACCGGAGACCCCAAGGAGACCCTCCGGCGGGCCAGCATGCTGCCCACTCAGATCGTCGAGGGTCCCAGCACCCGCCGCAACACCCTGAGCGCCGCCTGGGCGCTGGGAGGGGTCGCCACGCGGCAGCAGCGGAAGCGCCTTTCAGATGAGCCCCAGACGGGGCCGGGGACCCCCGAGGTGAGCCGCTTCGGAATAGTCTGGGCCCTCGGGAGGATCCGGGGCCCGGGGCCTGCGGACACTGGAGGGCCCCAACTCTCGCAGACTGTGGAGGACGAGCGTTGCTGCTGCCCCTGTCTCTCAGCTGCTGGTGGAGGGGTCTGGATCTCCCCCTCGGCTGCTGGGAAGGGGCTTTGTGGCCCACGGGGGGGGGCAGTCTCCTTCCAGGCACCAGCGCCAGCCTCCTGGGGTGGAGGGAGGCCCACGGTAGCCCCCTTTGCTTTGCTTCTTCCTTTGTTGGTCAGTGTCGTTCTCCATGATACAAAAAAGAGGTTGAGGTTCTGAAAACAAGTGCAGAGAAGAGCAACAAAGAGGATTAAAGGCCTGGAGACGCAAACCTATGAAAAATGGTTTCAGGATTTGGGTTGGGCCAGAGAAAAGAAGAACTAGGGGGGGACAGGATAGCAGTATTCCAATATCTCAGGGGCTGCCCCAAAGAAGAGGGAGTCAAGCTCTTCTCCAAAGCGCCTGAAGGCAGGACAAGAAGCAACGGATGGAAACTCATCAAGGAGAGAAGCAACCTGGAACTAAGGAGAAACTTCCTGACAGGGAGAACAATTAACCAGTGGAACCACCTGCCTCCAGAATGCTCCAACATTGGAAGTTTTTAAGAAGAGACTGGACAGCCATTTGTCCGAAATGGTATAGGGTTTCCTGCCAGAACAGGGGGTTGGACTGGA
>NW_015410191.1:0-2035 GCF_001527695.2 Protobothrops mucrosquamatus
AGCACAGTTTGAGTCTGAGATCTGTGAGAGGTGTGTGTAAGACGCCCCGAGGGTCCACAGGACTGGCAAGACATACACAAGCTGTGGATGTCCCGAGGGTTTGGACTGGCAAGGCGGAGTGAGGGAACTCCTGAGTAAAAGGAGAAAGTGGCTTGGTGAAGCGAACCGTGGTCTCATTAGATTGGTAAGGACAACAAAACTGTGTGGTAAACCAACCATGGGTAATTCTGGAGGGTCCCAGGGGAGGAAGTGTGTGAAAAAGGTTAGGAAAAATCCAAAACTAAAAATAGATCCCCACAGTGCATTAGGAAAACTGTTAGAAAACTGGGGGAAACCACCATATAACAAAATGATTACTAAGTTAAATTTAACAAAAGAAGATATGGTAAATTTGTGCTGCTTCGTATGGTGGGAGGATGAGAAAATTGAGTGGCCCCGATTAGGAACTAACGATTATTTCACTTGCCAAAACTTATATGATTACGTTAGAACTAAGGCTTGTGAATCCCTAGATAATGAACTAGATTATGCCCTGGTCTGGAATCCAGGCAAATGGGCCAATATATCAGAAAAAAATCCCCCCTTCTCGTGTCTTCTTAGTTAGTAGATGAAGAAGAGGAAGCTGATGAGAAGAGAAAGTATTTACCCCCACCGTATAGTCCGGGTCCAATTAACATAGCCCAGGCTCCACCCGGTGTGCCATCCCCCCCAGGGAGCCCCCAAATAAGACAAAAGGTTAATCAGTATAAAGCCTTGAGGAAAGAATTGGAACAATGTAAAAAGGACATAGAAGACTTTCCGTTTAAACCCATAGAGGAAAGGGATACAATGTTTCCCTTGAGAGAGGTTCCGAACGGAATAAACGCCCAGGGCCAGCCAATAATAAGTTTTGTACAGGATCCACTCCGAGCATCTGAAGTGAGATCTTTTAAGAAAGAAATGAAAAATATGATAGATGACCCTTTGGGAGCAGCGGAACAGCTAGACAATTTATTAGGACCAAACATTTACACATGGGATGAGTTAATGGCTATACAAAACACGTTGTTCTCGGCGGAAGAGAGGCAATTGATCCGGGCTGCTGCGATAAGAGTCTGGGAGCGGGACCATCCCCCTTCAACTAATAACAATATAAAGGGGGAGGATAAAATTCCCACTGTGAGACCTGATTGGGATAATAACAGTCAGGCACATAGGACAAATATGGAGGATATGAGGAACATAATTATAAGGGGAATAAAAGAGGCAGTCCCAAAAGCACAAAATATGACAAAAGCTCTAAGCCTTGAGCAAGAAAAAGAGGAATCCCCCGCTGCCTTCTTACAAAGATTAAAGGACACATGAGAAGGTATTCAGGAATGGACCCTGACAATGCAGCAAATGTGCCACTCGTTAGGATCCAGTTCGTGACTAAGGCTTGGCCAGATATTTCAAAGAAATTGCAAAGACTGGATAACTGGACTACCAAACCTATAGATGACCTATTAAAAGAAGCTCAGAAAGTGTATGTCCAGAGGGACGCGGAGAAAGTAAAGCAGAAAGGGAGAATGATGGTAGCTACAGTTAAGGAGATAATAAAGCAGCAAGAACCCCCACCCCCTCGAGCTCCGGAAGGAGGACGAGGACGCGGGAAGGCAAACTGGAACAGGAGAAGTCAGAATCAGAGATTCAGGGGAAGGATACAGGGAAGTAGGGATGGCACGGGCTGGGAGGAACGCATAAGGCGATGCTTTGGGTGTGGCCAGCCCGGACATTTTAAGAAAGATTGTCCCGTGCAACAGAGGGAAACGCAAGTGTACAAGTTAATGGAAGAGGATGAGGATCAATATTAGGGATGTCAGGGGCACTTTATATTTAAATCCCACGGAGAGCCCTTGATAAATTTATTAGTGGGATCCAGCGAAGAAGAATTAGTATTTCTAATAGATACAGGAGCAGCCCGAACCTCCGTTTCTGTATTAACCCCGGAAATGAAATTAAGTGGGCAAGTGATCAGAGTTTCTGGGGTAAAAGGGGAAGGATTTGAAGTCCCCAA
>NW_015410192.1:0-2035 GCF_001527695.2 Protobothrops mucrosquamatus
GAAGAGATGAAAGCATACAAATTCCCTGTAAGTCCTGTCAATTACGTATTTGCAATACTAGAAGAAACATAAGCAAGCTCGAGACGCAGGTAGACATCAAATTACACCTAGTTCATCATGCTTACTCCTGCCCTCTGCAACTGACTACTTTACAAAGATGTGTAACTGGCCTTTTTACAATCGATTCAAAACCACGGTGCTTAAAATAACTACACAACAGCAGATTTTAATTCTGGATTGTGGCGGTATAAGAAATATGAAAAATAAATGAATAAACGTCCAGCTTAATTTCCCATTCTCTTAAGTCGGTTCTTTTAAAGGTAAATAAAATACAGGAAGTTTTTTTAAAAGAAGTAACTCCGTTTTCCCACTGTTAGTTTTTCAACCTCTGTCAATACTGTATTCATGAATCAGTGATGCCACTTTCTAATCCCCCGTCACTATTTAAGCAACATTTTGATGCACATCGGGAACTCTCCGCTTTGAAACCTATCAGAATTCATCATTAGGTCAAACCTTTACACTCTTTTCTTTAAATACCTGTGGTATTAAAACAAGAACTCACATTATTCCTCCGCGAACCCTTTTTGAACATAAACCCAGATCTTTCAAACTTTCTTCGTACTTTTCCCCTAAGCAGCCCTTTCCTGAAAATATTTATCGGACTGAATTAATGCAACAGCCCCCAAACTTTGGGTAAGTAAAATGTATTGTAGGAAAGCTAAAAGGGCTATTGTGAAAGAATTCCAGTGACTGCCACGTAACTCAAGCTCTCTCTGTTTATGGTGGAAGTAGTGTTCAAATTCCTCCTTCCTCTTTCTCCCACCTGCAAAAAACTAGAAGCGACTCCACCTGCTTCTTGTTTTGGAAACCACCTGCGAAAGCCTGCGAATTGACTTTCAGACCTATTTGCTTTCCCCTGCCTAAAATGCAGTATCCAATTATGCACAATATTTGGGTGCCAGCAGAAGGTGTCTTCCTAGGACCTAGGCACATTTGCTTTGTGTGTGCTGTGAGAATTTTCATAGGGAAAACAGAAAAAGCACTTCCCGCCACCCTATCCGTGTATAAAATATTACCCAACCAGTGGAAAGTATTTCATTTCGTCCAGTAAAAATCATGTTTCTTTTCAAGTGTTGTACCAGCGTGTATTAACATGGCAATTAAGATTATTGGGTGGGAGGTGGGGAGACTGCTTAGAGCCAGGTATAAGGGCATTCATTCTCTGGAAGCTGACTTTGATTACAAAATTTCTTTAGTTTTCTAAAGCTAAAGGGAAATAACTGATGAGTAAGAGTCTATGTTGAAAAACCTTGGAGAAAAAGCGTTTGAACGTGTTCAGACCCAGGTCTTTGTTTCTTTTTATGATTTTTATTTTCCTCTTCTTATTTTTAACTTTTTTTGTAAATCCATAGACAAGAATCGCTTTATTAATGTATTTTTAATTCCACATTACTTGCTGATTTTTCTTCACTTTTGCATATGTATTTTTACTATTGAGATGGGAAAGTTCTTCTTTAAAATTAGTGAGAAATTTAGCAAGGAGAATAGTTCAATTATTTTTTCTAACTGACTTTTAAGATACTGTACCTATAAGATACCATGAAAAAGTTATTTAGTGGGGGTTTTAAGTACTGGAGCACATAACACCAGACATGTCACTAGAAGGCAAAATCATGAAACTGCATCTCACTGCATCCAGTTTTGGTCACCATGATGTAAAAAAGATGTTGAGACTCTAGAAAGAGTACAGAGAAGAGCAACAAAGATGATTAGGGGACTGGAGGCTAAAACATATAAGGAACAGTTGCTGGAATTGGGTATGTCTAGTTTAACGAAGAGAAGGATGAGGGGGGACATGATAGCAGTGTTCCAGTATCTCAGGGGCTGCCCCAAAGAAGAGGGAGTCAAGCTATTCTCCAAAGCGCCTGAAGGCAGGACAAGAAGCAACGGATGGAAACTAATCAAGGAGAGAAGCAACCTAGAACTAAGGAGAAACTTCCTGACAGTTAGAACAATTAACCAGTGGAACAAC
>NW_015410193.1:0-2034 GCF_001527695.2 Protobothrops mucrosquamatus
CATAATGTGTCTAAAGTAGGATGATTTTAGCTTGTTCATTTGTGACTTGGAGTGAGAATTTTGGGCTGATTTGTTCAATGATCCATTTATATATTTTCTTGGCTCAACCATTGTTTGAATGCATTAATAATGTACTTCTTTTGCTTCCACAGAGTGTCACAGAGAATCCCATGGCTTGCACTATACTGATCTTTATCAGTACAAACACATCACAAGATTCCAAGGCCTTCATGGCTGCTCTACCAGGTGGTAGTATGTAACATATTTTTGGACTGTTGTTCTTTTGCTGTCATGGTTAATCAATCATTCCATTGTCAATTCTAAGGCTGGTTGTTGTACCTGCTGTCATTAGCTACTCATAGTCACCTTGAACAGTGAGATGGGCAGCAAATAAGATAAGATAAGATAATCTTTATTGTCATTTTTTTACTGTGGGCACAATGGCACACATCAAAAATGAAATTTAGTTGCCCGCTCTCAAAGTGAAACACATACATGACACACACCTAAACATACTATGTACAATTTGATAATGATAATAATAATTAGTGTGGTCTCCTTTGTATTTAATTTTAATCACATTTTTTTTCATGTGTTCCTTGATTTATATTGCAGATTCTTTTCATTTTTAGCTATCAGGCAATGTCATCGACAGCTAGGCTATTGATGTTTCTTCCTCCCGCTTTAAAACCACACTCATATTTTTCCAGTCCAGCTTCTTTTGATATATATTTATCATATAGGTTGAATAAGTAAGGGGAAAATATAGCCTTGCTGCACTCTTTTGCCAACCTGGAGCCATATTCCATCCAGACTGTGGCTTCCTGACCTGCACATATGTTTCTCATGAGAAAAATAAGGTGTTCTGGGATTGTCATTTTTTTTCCTAACCATATTCTAGAACTTGATATGGTTGATACAACTGAAGGCCTTTGTATAATCAATGAAGCATGAAGTCATTTATTTTTGGTATTTGACTTTCTCAAATATCTAGCATGGATCAGCAATAACCCGTGTGCATCAGCAGTAATTTATTACTTTATTAAGATCAACCCAAATATCACAGAAAAGTGCAGAAGATTTTTGATATGCTATGAACCTTCATCACGATTAACAGTAAACGAAATAAACGCAAAAGAGCTGGCTCAATCCTAAAGCCATAAAAAAATATCTATATTTAGTCACAGCCTGTCTGAGGACAGAATGCACTCTCCTTGCCCTCTGGCATGCTTTTGCTTCTATTTTCAGACAATAGTGACTTCTTGTTAAATGCAACCTCAGAATGGTGGTTTAAGGTGGCTGATGCTCTGCAGCTTTGCTAAAACGTTGAGCCACAGATAGATGGTAACCTGGATTAGAAACCATTTATTTATTTATTCATTCAGTTTATTTGCTGCCCATATTGCCGTGGGGCTATTCTGGAGGGCTTACAACAATAGAATGTAAAATTATAAACAAATGTAAAAATAATAATAATAATAATAATAATAATAATAATAATGATGATGATGATGATGATGATGATGATGATGATGATGATGGTGATGATGATGAAACAATAAAAACAAATAATGAAAATACAGCAATATGAATTAAAAGATGGGAAAACATAGGATGACCAGGGAGGAAGGTGGGGTCTGCTATTAGTCTAATAGCCACCTCCAGTTTTGTATGGTGCAGGTCTTCAGGCTCTTACAGAAGGAAACCATGCCTTGAAATTACACTGCTTCCCTATACCATGATTAAAGTTAATCATCCTTTGTGTGGATTTAGTGATTTATGATAAATCACATGTACTAAACTACTGATTGCTTTAATCAAGGTTTGTGGAACCAACCATAAAATTATATATAGAGATTATATATAATACTAAAGTATGATTTACAAACCATGATTCATGGCTCATGAAGGATACTAATGTATTATGATTCAGCTATTTTAATACCTGATTATGCTATAAGAATGGTTTGCAATCACTTTTTGAATTCATGATCAAAGTTTTTACTTGTGGATCTGGCTTTTTAACATTTACAC
>NW_015410194.1:0-2034 GCF_001527695.2 Protobothrops mucrosquamatus
GGATTTTACCATGTATTTTACCAGGAAACATAGATAGGGTAGACTACAAAGGTCTGTGCCTTCCTAACCATTCCCAAGAATCCTGGGTTTGTTGCTGATGTCCATTTTCCTCTACATGTTCATGGTGACCTAACCCTAACCCTAAGTGGAATTTTTCCAAATAGGATTTTTCTGTGTATTTTACCAGAAACATAGATAGAACATTGGAGAAAAGTCAGTGCCCTCCTAACCATTCCTAAGTACTCTGAGTTTGTTGCCAATTTCCATTTTGCTCTACCTGATCATGATTACCTAACCCTAACCCTAAGTGGAATTTTCCCAAATAGGATTTTCCCATGTATTTTACCAGGAAACATGGATAGGACACTCTAGAAAAGTCAGTGCTCTCCTAACCATTCCCAAGCACTGCGAGTTTGTTGGCGATGTCTATTTTGCTCTCCGAATTCATGCTGACCTAACCCTAACCCTAAGTGGAATTTTCCCAAATAGGATTTTTCCATATATTTTAACAGGAAACATATATAGGGAAGCATAGAAAAGTCAGTGCCCTCCTAACCATTCTCAAACACTGTGAGTTTGTAGGCGATGTCCATTTTGCAATCTGATTTCATGCTGACCTAAACCTAACACTAACTGGAATTTTCCCAAATTGGATTTTCCAATGTATTTTACCAGGAAACATAGATAGGGTAGACTACAAAAGTCTGTGCCTTATTAACCATTCCCAAGCACTGCGAGTTTGTTGGCGATGTCTATTTTGATCTCCGAATTCATGCTGACCTAACCCTAACCCTAAGTGGAATTTTCCCAAATAGGATTTTACCATGTATTTTAACAGGAAACATAGGAAAGCCTAGAAAGTCAGTACCCTCCTAACCATTCCAAGCACTGCGAGTTTGTTGCAGATGTCTATTTTGCTCTCCAAATTCATGCTGATCTAACCCTAACCCTAAGTGGAATTTTCCCAAGTAGGATTTTACCATGTATTTTACCAGGAAACATAGATAGGGTAGACTACAAAGGTCTGTGACTTCCTAACCATTCCCAAGAATCCTGGGTTTGTTGCTGATGTCCATTTTCCTCTACATGTTCATGGTGACCTAACACTAACCCTAAGTGGAATTTTTCCAAATAGGATTTTTCTGTGTATTTTACCAGAAACATAGATAGAACATTGGAGAAAAGTCAGTGCCCTCCTAACCATTCCTAAGTACTCCTAGTTTGTTGCCAATTTCCATTTTGCTCTACCTGATCATGATTACCTAACCCTAACCCTAATTGGAATTTTCCCAAATAGGATTTTCTCATGTATTTTACCAGAAAACATGCATAGGACAGTCTAGAAAAGTCTGTGCCTTCCTAACCATTCACAAGCACTCCGTGTTTGTTGCCGATGCCCATTTTGCTCTCCAAATTCATACTGATCTAACCCTAACCCTAAGTGGAATTTTCCCAAATAGGATTTTCCCATGTATTTTACCAGGAAACATAGGAAAGCCTAGAAAGTCAGTACCCTCCTAACCATTCCCAAGCACTGCGAGTTTGTTGGCGATGTCTATTTTGCTCTCCGAATTCATGCTGACCTAACCCTAACCCTAAGTGCAATTTTCCCAAATAGGATTTTACCATGTATTTTACCAGGAAACATAGGAAAGCCTAGAAAGTCAGTACCCTCCTAACCATTCCAAGCACTGCGAGTTTGTTGGAGATGTCTATTTTGCTCTCCAAATTCATGCTGACCTAACCCTAACCCTAAGTGGAATTTTCCCAAATAGGATTTTACCATATATTTTACCAGGAAACATAGATAGGGTAGACTACAAAAGTCTGTGCCTTCCTAACCATTCCCAAGCACTGCGAGTTTGTTGGCGATGTCTATTTTGCTCTCCGAATTCATGCTGACCTAACCCTAACCCTAAGTGGAATTTTCCCAAATAGGATTTTACCATGTATTTTACCAGGAAACATAGATAGGGTAGACTACAAAAGTCTGTGCCTTCCTAACCATTCCCAAGCACTGCGAGTTTGTTGGCG
>NW_015410195.1:0-2034 GCF_001527695.2 Protobothrops mucrosquamatus
AGCTGATGGAGAGGTTGCGGGAGGCCTCGATCTTCACCAAGCTCGATCTCCGAGGGGCCTACAATCTGGTGCGCGTGAGAGAGGGGGACGAGTGGAAGACGGCGTTTGGCACCCGATACGGCCACTTCGAGTACACCGTCATGCCGTTCGGGTTGACCAACGCCCCCGCGGTCTTCCAGCACCTGATGAATGACGTGTTCCGGGACATGTTGGACCGGTTTGTGGTGATCTACCTGGACAATATTTTGATCTATTCCCGGACCCAGGAGAGCCACCTCCAGCATGTCCGCCAGGTCCTGCAGCGCCTGCGGGAGAACCAACTCTATGCGAAGTTGGAGAAATGTTACTTCTTCCAGACTTCCATAGAGTTCCTCAGGCACATCATCACCTCCGAGGGCATTGCGATGGACCCGCGCAAGGTGGAGGCCTTGCGCAGTTGGGAACCCCCACGTTGGGTGAAGGACGTCCAGCGTCTGCTGGGGTTCGCCAACTATTACCGGACCTTCATCCCGTGCCGCGGACTGCCATCGGCCCGCACCACGGCCCATCTGTTCCTGCAGCACATCTTCCGCCTCCATGGCCTGCCGGACTTGGTGGTGTCAGACCGCGGGTCCAGTTCACGGCCCACTTCTGGAAAAGTCTGATGGCCGCGCTGGAGGTGCAGGTGTGCCTGTCGTCGTCGCACCATCCGGAGACTGACGGGGGCATAGAGAAGGTCATCGGCATCCTGGAGCAGTACCTCCGCTGTTTCGTCAACCAGCAGCAGGACAACTGGGCCGAGTACCTTCCCCTGGCGGAGTTCGCCTTCAACAACTCCCAACACACCTCCACCCAGATGACTCCGTTCCATGCCAACGTCGGATACCATCCACGGTTTTTCCCGTTATTAATCTCGGATTCCCCTGTTCCCGAGACACAGGACTTCCTCTCGGAGCTGCAGGCGGTGCATCAACTGGTGCGGCGGCAGCTGATCCGGGCAAAAGAGGACTATAAACGGGTCGCCGACCGCTCCCGATGGGCAACGCCACCGCTGGAAGTCAGAGATCGGGTGTGGCTGTCCACGAAACACCTCCCCACGGACCGGCCGGTGAAGAAACTGGACCACCGCTTTATCGGTCCCTTCCCCGTCAAGGCGGTCATCAGCCCGGTGGCCTACCGGTTGACTCTACCACGCTCCATGCGGCTCCACCCCGTTTTCCATCGGTCCCTCCTGGTTCCTGAGGCCCCAGAGAGCCATCTCCGATGCCCGACGACGCCTGCCCCCCCAGCCGCAGCCAACGAGGACGACACCTCGACGTACGAGGTGGACAGCATCCGGGACTCCCATTGGCTGAAGGGGCGCCTCCAATACCTCATCGCCTGGAAGGGGTACGGGCCCGAGGATTTTAGCTGGGTGGACGCTTCTTCCATTCAGGCCCCTGATCTGGTACGGGCCTTTCACGACCAATTCTCGTCCCGACCACATCCCGACCGTCAGACCCGGGGGAAGTGCCCTGCGGTGGGGGATAGTGTTGTGGTTCCGTCCTGTGAGCCCATCTTATCGGAGGAAGAAGGCTCCGAACATGAAGGAGAGGAGATGACCAGGCCTCTCTCTCCAGGACCCTCCTCTCTGGCAATGCCTCAGGTGTCTCCTGACGGAGAAGAGACTGGCCAGGAGCCAGGTGTTTCCGAGCCATCGGATAGTGACGAAGATACGTTGTGGCTGGACCCACGCCAGCGTAGGTGAGACAAGCGTGCGCAGCAGAAAAGGAGGCGTGCCAGAGATTAAGCTGAGTCACTGGACCCCACCCCACAGGCTATAAAAGAGAGTGTGGTGGCCATTCGGACTCTGTGATGGACAAAGCTAAATCTCTGGCGAATCACTTTGCACCTTTGGACACAACGCCTATTTGCTGTGGATTTAATTACAAACTGGACTATTCAAACTGTGTGTATTTTTGTCTGTGTTATCGGAGTAAAAAGTTCTTGGCAGGCAGCTATGGAGTTGCTGCCAAGTTCCTTATCAGTGGCGTGGAGTGTTTGAGAAGTTTATTT
>NW_015410196.1:0-2034 GCF_001527695.2 Protobothrops mucrosquamatus
GGAACTCAAACCTGGCCACGCCCTCATCAAACCCTAGGACCGCCCCTTTAGAGAACAGGAATGCAAGTAAAATTTGGGAGGGGCTATTTCCGGTGTGGGAGGGGCTATTTCCGGTGCGGCCGGCCCGGAAAAAGGTGCCGGAACGCGGTTCCGCCGCGTTCCGGCTGAAAAAAAGCCCTGGATAATATTATTACTCAATTGTATGCTATGATGAAAAGGAAGCAAAACAGAACCCTTCCTTGTTTATCAGAAGTGCCTTGACATAACTAAGAATGCAACAAACAACAGCACAAGGTTTACCATAATCTTTGCCTGTGCTTTTGTGATGAGGAGGAATGTCCTAGAGAAAGTTTATCTGCTATCTTTTCAAATCTCTTTGGTGTTTTATTTAAATCCTAAAGGGGAACAGGCCTCCAATACCCCAAAATGTAGGTCCTAATTGCCTCTAATAATATGTTCCCTAAACTGCCACAATCTTTGCTCAAACAGCTGCTGGAAGACATGCCAACTTTTTGGTCAGTATCATTAAATAAATACAGTAGCCTAAACCTTTTGGAGAAATATCATAATCCTTTTGGCACTGCTCTCTAAAGGTGAGACCACCTCAGATCATTTATATATGGATGTAGTTTTTAAATTCATCAGCTTTGCATAGATTTGAATTTATTTATGATCTATGTTTAAACCAGTACTATTACAATTTGTCTGTTTGAAGCCCTTAAAGATCAGGTTAGGGATACATTATCATGGAAAAAATCGATGTGGTCACTAAGAATTGACAACAACTTGATGGCACACAATCAAATCAATCAATTACAACTTTCAGAAAGCCTTTAATAAATTCCACCATCAAAAGCTGCTGACAAAACTCTGTATTAAGAGAACAGGTGGAATCATTAGTTGGTAACTTGCTAAATTACAATACAGTTAAATGGACAATTTCACACTGAAGAGATATCCAAAGTGAATTTTGGAACTTAAAAAAATATAAGCGATAATTTAGGGAAATACAATAAGATAATCAACTGAGCTTGCACTGTAATGATAATTTATTCAGGATGTAAAATGAAAAAGGGTTTGCAATGAATTCCACAATGGTCTCTCCTAGATCAATGAGTCTTAAAATGGCAAATATAATTCAATGTGCAACGTGATTGTGTTGGTGCAATAAACACAACATTTATGTATACATTAATGGGACCTAGTATGTAGTGACTGACAGCAATAATCATGGAATAATGGAGGATATCTCAATGAAAATTTCAATCCAAAGTAACTTCTGCAAAAGAAAGAAAGTGAATTCCACACAGAGAATAATAAGGAGATTGCATATCTGTGGTGCCATTCTATAAATCTATGACTGTAAAAATATATTGTGGAGCTGGAACACATCCCTGCAAGGAAGAAATATTTGGAGATTAAGAGAACAAAAGTGATTTGGGGAAAGATGCCAAATTAATATAAAATTATTCATGCATAAAATAGACTTTTTTCTCTCTTTTTCATAATGTTAGTATTAAATGCTATTAAAACTAAATGCAGAGCTATTTAGCACTAATAAATGGAAACACATTAAACAATGCAAAACTGTATTACAGTATTTGTTGGCATTAACTATGGTAAGGGTCACCAACTCAATTGGCTTTAAAACAAAACTAGATGAAGTGCATGGAAGACAGTTTTATAACCTGTAGAGTTAAAGCCTCGATAGCTGAATATTATGTCTGAATTATATGCAGCAAGCCTTAAATATCAGCTGCTGAGAAGAAACAATGAGAACTAACATCTAACAGGTCTAGCTCTTAAGCTTCCCAATCCTAGCCTAATACTTTCAGCAATACGTGACACTGGCTTTCATGAACTAAATAAAACACCCCAAAATACTTGTGATAAATATTTACACAGGGTAATATGCATTTTGTAAATACTTAACATGGCCTTAAGACAAAGATAACAAAACTGTGGTTCTCCAAATGTTGCTAAATTATAATTGCAGCATCCCTCACCACTGACTACCATTGTCAGGCTGCTGGG
>NW_015410197.1:0-2034 GCF_001527695.2 Protobothrops mucrosquamatus
CCCCCCTCCCTCCCTCTGTGACCCTCTGACCGCCTTTTGGACCTTGGCCCCCGGACTCCATTTTCAGCCATTTGTGCTCCCTCACAGTCACGTGGCCACAATTTACACTTTTGCACAAACTGGTATTTGCTTCCAATTCCTAGCAAAAAAAAAAAAAGCCCCATAGGAAACAATGGGTTTCCCTAATTACTCTGGTCTTCGCTTAATGACTACAGTGTTCGCTTAACAACTGCCAGAAGTGACCCACTTTATGACTGTCACAACTTACAGCCACAATTGCAAGTTCACTATGATTGTGAGGGATGTCCTCTTTACTGTTTATTTTATTTTATTTTTATGTTCAGTAAGCCTGCTGATGTGAGGAGTAACGTATAAATAAAAATTAAATGCCATCGAAAATTGTATCCATCCTTATTTGAGAAAAATGGAATCCCTCTGATTGATACACACTATTGAAAAAGAACGTGAAAGGATTCAAAAAGAATATTTTCCAACAGACACAAGCAGATTCCTCCCTTTCCTTAAGTGTCTTGTTAAAGAACCTGTTTGCCATTCAGCCGTAAAAGAAAAGAAAAAAAACAGTCGAAGGTATAAAACTAGAATAGATAGCAGGTCTGGGGCCTAACAATGTTATATAGCATATAAGCCATTTTTTCCCCTTTTGTAAGCAAAGAAACTCTTCCTCAGCATCTTCTAAAAATCCCTCAAGTCTTCTTTGGACTAATATAACCCAAAATTAAGTATTGTGAGTGATTTTTCAGCAAGAGTCCTTCAAGGCTATAAGCAGAGTGTCTGTTGTTTAGAACAGGGGTCGGCAACCTTGGCCCTTTTATGACTCTGGACTTCAACTCCCAGAATTCCTGAGCCAGCCACGCTGAGGGGAAAGGGAGAGGTTTCCAAGCTGAGCCATGCTGGCTGAGGGATTCTGGGAGTTGAAGTCCACCAGTCATAAAAGAGCCAAGGTTGCCTATCCCTGGTTTAGAAGGAAAAAAAACCCACATAATTGCAGCCGTTTCTGCCATGGCCCCAGTATGCCACAGCTTCTAGAATCCATGAATTTGGTCTGATCAGTTTAGTGACTTTCAGTTTTATTTAGAAAAATGTCTCCAGTGGTTTGAGACGTCCTCTTCCACATTCTAAGAAAAAAAAATAACCATGTATTATTTTCACTGTAAATCTACTACCATGCAGTGGATGAAAAAAAGTATCTCATTTGAAAATGCACAGATGGTTTAATTTTCCTCCATTATACAGGCCTGGTCCATAATCACAATCCCATCATCCACCCAGCTCCCCCCCCCCAAGACTGGAAAATGTCAACCTTACCTCATTTAACCTCTGAAATGGATTTTTCCTACTATTGGTAACCTTCCTTTTCCAAGGATTTTTGTTGCTATGATCATGTGGCTACGATATTATTGATCTCAAAGCCAATAAACAGATCTCTTCACAGTATAAATATGGATGACAAGGGGAAAAAAGGACACAAAATCCCTCTGGAGAGAAACTTTTTGCCTGTTAGCAATTATTAGCAACAGCTATTTGAGGATTTTTTTTAAAAGAATCCTGATGCTGATGCACCTTCTTAATTTTTCAGACCATCAGTTAGGGGTCACTGTTAGAGGAGGGTTGCTGAAAAAAACAGATTATTGGGTGGGTGAATTGTCATAAAAGCCCCTCTGTCTATTTTTTTTTTAAAAAAATGGTTTTGGTTGAGGCTTGGCAGTACTCAGAGGTCTGGGTTCAAGAGTTCCTTGAGTCTCCATCTACACTTTGGGCTGACTCATATCTGTTGGGGAAGAGGGTCAATTGGGGGAAAACTAGCGTAGGATTAATTGCCTCTGGGGATCACTAAATGAAATCCAATTTCCACTTTTGGAGAAGCTCCCTGTAAGAGCGGAATCCAGAGAGGCCTCAACTAGCAGGTCTCAGACCAGAGAGACAATTACATAAATAAATCTGTGTCTTCAAGGCCGCCAAGCAAACCACCAATTATCCATCCTCTTGGAAAGATGGAAGGAAAATCCGCGGGTT
>NW_015410198.1:0-2034 GCF_001527695.2 Protobothrops mucrosquamatus
GACAGAAGAAATACTCATATATTTTTCATCACGTTCTCTCTCCTTAATGAAAATCAGTTACAGAAGTCAATAGGAAAGAAAGTACCTCTGTATTTTTGACACAGTTATAAGCTGTATCTGTGTTTGATGAACTTCTGGATGGCTAAGGAAATGAACTGGGCATTCAGAGATGTCTGTCTGTCTGTCTGTCTGTCTGTCTGTCTGTCTGTCTATCTATCTATCTATCTATCTATCTATCTATCTATCTATCTATCTATCTATCTATCTATCTATCTATCTATCTATCTATCTCATATGGCCACCCACAAGCGAACGACTGAGTGGCATACAACAAAGCTAAAACAATATTTTATTTTTTATTTATTTGTATCCTGCCTTTATTATAATTAATGAACACTTAAAACTATAAAAACAGCTAGAGCAAGAATAATAGACAAAGATATTTGCCCTCTGAGGTCCCCAGCTGGCTGGCATAACCAGGTCTTTAGGGATCTTCAGAAACTTAGAATTGATGATGCCATCTTCACCTTGGGCAGGGGGAGAATCCATAGCAGGGGGGGGCACAGCAGGTCCGCTGCCTAAGGCCTGCAAAAATGTAGCTAGACACTCTGCTAGATCTGGTGGGACAGGTGGATGAAATCAGAGAGAGGTAGTCCTTCAATAACCTCAGTCCTATGCCATGTCAATACCAATATCTTGAATGGGACTGGAAATAAACTGGTAACCAATGCATCTTGTGCAACAAAGATGTAACATGTGTGCTCTACCAGAGGCACACATAACTGTGTCAATGCATTTTGCAATAGCTGAAGTTTCCAGTTACTCTACATTATAATACATTATTTACTATTATATATCATGTAATGTAATAATATAGATATTAGAGGACTTATTGTAGCTTTCCTATAGATCATGGGTGTCAAACTCGCCGCCTCATGTGATATGTCACAACGTGTCATGACTTTTTTTGCATTGCCAGAGCTGGGGTGGACGCCGCCTCCGCATGATGCAACTAGCCTGCGGGCCGGCAGTTTGACACCCCTGCTATAGATTAACCATAAATGCTGGTTCCAATAAAAGAGAATACATATGTAGCTCAGGGTTGAAGTGTGGAGTCCTTGGTGCTCTCTGAGTTTGGCTGTTTGCTTGCGGACCTTTCATTACTTGGCTAGATAATATAGTCAATGCTAGTAAGTATGGGATTTACTCCCTGTTTATACAGTAGCTTGTCCTGTCAGTGTTAGTGGGGATGTGATTTTCACTTTGGTAGTTCCTTGATTAGGGTATTGTTTTTTGCTTGATTGTTTATCTGGTGTTAATCCATGCTTATTTGGGTATTGGCTGTTGGAGAGAATGGGTTCTGGTCTTTTTGTTTCCTTCTCAGCATTTTTATTGTCTTTTTTAGATGGTGTGTAAATACAGTTTATCTCTATGGGTCTATTGATTTGTCTAAATGCCACACTTCCAGGAATTCTGTAGCGTTTTTGGATTTAGCTTGGTCTAGGATGTTCACAGTTGACGAGTCTACAATGTGAGATTAAGCAGTTTTCATTATGTCTTATGACTGCTAGTTGGTGTTCATGATGCTCTGTGTTAGTCTTCTGCCTGTATGTCCTACACAGTGGCTGTTGCAATGCTTACATTACATGTTGTAGGTGAGTTATGTTTTTTTCTTCTTGTGCTACTGGATCTTTTGGTATACTTAGGATGTTTTGGAGGACTGTAGTTTGTATGTCCAAGGGAGACCACTGTGCCTCAGATAGACGGTGCTGAGTCCCTTCTTGTGAAGTGGGGGCAAGGGGTGCAAGTGGGCTTGTTGATAATATACCTGGCCTCCTGCTATGTGTCAACGGCCCTGCCTGAGCTAGCTGACGTGATAGCCGCGGTGGCGGTGGAGACCCCCAGGCTTATAGTCATGGGGGATCTCAATCTGCCATCGGCGGGCGAAACGTCGGCGGTGGCTCGGGAGTTCCTGGCCTCCATGACGACCATGGACTTGACCCAATTAGTTCATGCTCCCACTCACATAGGAGG
>NW_015410199.1:0-2034 GCF_001527695.2 Protobothrops mucrosquamatus
TCACAGTACAAATACAAATCAAGTCCAGGATAATTCCGGAGTGCTGCAACAGAAGATTCAGTATTGTTCGTCACAAGAGTTTCAAACGGCACACCCCTTGCTTATATAGCCTGTGGGGTGTGGCCCAGTGACTCAGCTGAAATCTCTGGCACGGCGTTTTAGCTGCTGCGCACGTTTGTCCCTCCGACGCTGGCGTGGAACCAGCCAAGACGTATCCTCCTCAGAGTCCGATACACCTGGCTCCTGGCCAATCCCAGAAGCACCTGGCTCCTGGCCAATCCCAGAAGCACCTGGCTCCTGGCCAATCTCCTCTCCGTCGGAAGACACCAAAGGCCGCACCAGAGGGGAAGGTCCTGGAAAGGGAGGCCTGGCCATCTCCTCTCCTTCATGTTCAGAGCCTTCCTCCTCCGATGATAGGGACCCACAGGACGGAGCCACAACATTGCCTGCATCAGCCATGCTCTCCACAGTGTGCTGCAGTGATCCGAGGCGTGGAGAGCACAGCTGACAGGTGAGTGTGCAGCAGGTGCGCAGACTCTGCTGTTTTCGGCGGTGCTTCAGTGCCTGGCCAGATAGCTCGGGTCAGCTGCAGATTGTCGTGGAGAGCATGGCAGACACGCCCGAGGCTTTTTTCGGTGCCCTCCCAAGAGATGGCATGGTGATTGGTCAGCAGGCACGCCACGAATGGGGATTTACCATCCCCCAAACCCTGTCATTGCCAAAGTGGATCCCAGGCTGCAATGTGTGCTGCAATGGAGAGACGGAAAGTGGAGCAGCAGGCATGAGGGAAGGTGGAGCTGGGAGTAGAAAGAGGGAAAGCGGCCGAGTGAGAAGTGGGGCCATCCCGGCATCGAATCACTGCTGAAAACAGCGGAGTCTGTGTGTGCGCCTGCTACACGTGCACCCCACGTCAGCCATGCTCTCCACGCCTCGGATCAGCTGCAGCGTACCGTGGAGAGCATGGCTAACGCGGGGTTAGCATGTGGCAGGCAGGCACATGGACTCTGCTGTTTTCGTCAGCGCTTCTCACTCAGCCACTTTTCCTCTTTCTTCTCCCTGCTCCTCCTTCCCTTGCACCGCCTGCTCCACTTCCCGTCTCTCCATTGCAGCACACTCTGCAGCCCGGGATCCATTTTGGCAAACTTCTTTTGTTTGTGGCACAAGGTTAGCATAGAAATGCTTTGGGAAGGGAGGGCATCTGTTCAGTGGTCAGTGGGGCAAGCTGTCCAGCTCTGACGCGCTTCTCCACCGCCGTGGGCAGTCCCACAAACAAAAGAAGTTCTGAAAAAAGATGCAGTAGTCATAAAAGTTACTTGTTTTCTGCATCTCTTTATGTTTGAGAACATACCCTGATTACATTAAGGAAATGGATGATAATGAAGTTTTAAAATGGGAAAACAAGTTAGCAATATGGTTTTTCATTAACCATTTCTAATCTTGGAATTCTACAAAATTGAGAAAAAAATCTTCAGATTTTTTAGAAAAGCTGGGAAACTTCCCTAAGAAGTATAATCAAGTATCAATTAAAAAAATCCTCAAATTGGCAGTTTTCCCCTAAATATAGAATCTGCCCAGTATCTCTTACAACCTACTACAATTGGGAAATTTATGTCTCTAAATCCCATCATTAAACTCATAATGGTGCTTCTACACAGCATTTATACAACAAATTAAATGGGACTCCATACATCCCAATCAATCAACTTCTCCAAACACTCAACAACTCACTATAACCCATATAGAAATCAATCTTGGAGTGTTCACTGGAAGGACTCACTATCCCATTAAAGTACTATGTCACTGATGCCCCTGCACTTTGTCCTCTCGCTACAAGTGGTGGTTCAATTCAGGCAATTTTGTCTCGCGCAGAACATTGCTGATGCTCATCATTTCAAAACCAACCAAGTGACTCCAGTCCTTCAGCAGCTAGGCCACCTAGGTCTTTTCTATGTCTATGATGATTCTCAGTCACCTATGTCATGATTGCCCCAAAGAAGCTGACTGAAGAAGCTTCTTGGATGAGAAGTGAAATGT
>NW_015410200.1:0-2034 GCF_001527695.2 Protobothrops mucrosquamatus
AGGAGGAGGAGGAGGAGGAGGAGGAGGAGGAGGGGGAGGAGGTGGATGTAACTTTCAGTAATTTTTGTTCAATTCCTCCCCATACAGAGTATAAAACTGAGAATATACATCATGGAAGATTCCTCTAGAAATTTCCTTTGCAAATGTTCACATCAGCAATGAGCATTATTTATAATAGAGAGAAATATCAATAGAAGAGAATATTTGCAGCTCAGGGTTGAACTGTGGGGTCCTCACTGAAATTGGTTCTTTGCTTGCAAACATTTCATTACCATACTAAGTAACACCATCAGTGTTACCATGTTGCAACGATTATCAAATAAGTATACAATTTATACATATACAATACAGGTGGCCCTTGACTTTACAATCACAAACATTTATGTTGCTATATGCGACATTTGTTAAGTGAGTTTTGCCACATTTTATGACATTTCTTGTCATAAAAGAATCACTGCAAGTTGTTACGTTACTGTCACTGTTAAGTGAATCACTGCAAGTTGTTACGTTAATAGCACAGTTGTTAAATGAATCTGGCTTCCTCATTGACTTTGCTTATCAGAAGGTCGCAAAAGGTGATCACATGCCCCCAGGATACTGCAACCACCATAAATACATGCCAGTTGCCAAGCGCGTCAATTTTGATCACAAGGTCTATCTGTAGTCATCAGATAATATTGTCTATTGCCTAAGAAAATAATACACACCTTCTCTCATCCCACTTTCGAACCTTTAGGGAGGTCCTGGAAATATGAATAAAAATACCTTTTTTCATTTCTACTTGGATCCCATGTTGAAGAAGGTCTATTAGCACAGGGCTCCCCAACCTGTGGGCTGCAGCTCACTACCAGGCTGTGGTCTAATTACCACTGAGCTGTGTGAGTGGCCGGCCGGTGTACAGCACCGTGAGCATTCCTGGCCCCACTCATGCGAGCGTCTTCACAGGCGCTCACAATCCAACTTGTGCAAGCATTGTTGTGAGTGCTCACAATCCCACCCACACAAGCATCATTGCAGGTGCTCACAATCCCACTTGCACAAGCTTCATCACGGGTGCTCACAATCCCACTCGTATGAGCATCATCACAGGTGCTCACAATCACATTCACACAAACATCATCATGGATGCTCACAATCCCACTCATGCAAGCATTGTTGCGGGCACTCACAATCCCACTTGTGCGAGTGTCATCGTGGGTGCTCACGGCCCCATTTGTGCAAGCATTGCCACAAACATCATGGGTGCTTGTGCATACGCACATGCACATGTGCCTGCCCCTCTCACAAAATCACCCCCTCTTTCCCCCCCTATCCCCTACTCCAGGCCATCAACATGGAAAGGTTGGGAAACTCTTATTAGAGGACACTATGTAAACCTATTTGCAGGACACCTGTCCTGCCAACGTCAACAGGAAAATTATGGAGGTCATAAAGATACTTAGAAGAGCATTTCATAAAAGGACAAAGCAAAAAAGCATAAAGGAGAATGATCCCAATTTCCTTAAATATATTCCTAGTAGAAGAACATCCAAGCAAGCAGATGGATTGCAAAATGAGAATGGAATGAAAAAATTCCTCAGGATGAATATGAACCCCACAAATGAACTGAATGAATTCTTTACATGTATTCTTACCACAGAGAATATAGGAGAGGCATTTGAGTCTGTATTGATTTTCTCAAAGAGGGAATCAAAATGTAGAGCAAATTGAAGTAACAAGAAAAGATATGCTGGGACATCTTGAGAGACTATATTATAACAAACTACCAGGTTCTATTGGCATCTCACCAATTCTTTTTTTTTTTAAGTCCAGTGTGAAATTGCTGATCTCCTGCTAAAAATATGGAACTTGTCACTCCAGCCAGGCCTTGTGCCAGAGGATTGGAAAGTAGCCAGTATGACCCCAATTTTAAAAAGGGACACAGGGAAGATCTGGAAAATTACAGGCCAATCAGCTTAATGTCTGTTGCAGACAAGTTAACAGAAACAATAATACAAGAAAAAAATAATTAGACACAAAGATGAAGCCCCTCTT
>NW_015410201.1:0-2034 GCF_001527695.2 Protobothrops mucrosquamatus
TTATTATTATTATTATTATTATTATTATTATTATTATTATTATTATTATTATTATTACACCACTTGCACACCACCGGAATTGACCACATCACCATCAGTCAATTGCAAAAGGGAGCTTTACATAGAACAGCTTAAATCCTGTGACAATATCTGTAACACCGTCAAACATCCAGATCTGCCTCTCCCAGCTCCTTGGGAATGTTTTGTTAAGTGGACAAAACTATGCCAAACTATGTCTGAACATCTGGCTAACTGCATTGATTCATAATAATAATGATAATAATGATAATGATAATGATAATGATAATGATAATAATAATAATAATAATAATAATAATAATAATAATAATAATAATAATAATAATAATAATAATAATAATAATAATAATGCATCTGTGTGCATCATATGAGGGTTGTTGTTGTTTTTTTATCACACAGCCATTATCCATTATCTTGATTTTTTTGTTTCCA
This sequence comes from Protobothrops mucrosquamatus, assembly GCF_001527695.2. NCBI lineage: Eukaryota > Metazoa > Chordata > Lepidosauria > Squamata > Viperidae > Protobothrops > Protobothrops mucrosquamatus. The sequence continues at coordinate 472 of NW_015410201.1, forward strand.
CACGTACACACACCAAATGAGTAGTTGGATATTTCCTTATTTAAGCACTTTCCAGGAAAATGCAAGGCAAGTTAAATGGATCTTATCAGAAAATAGCTTTTTGGAGTTTCAAATGTAGACGTATTTTAAAGTTAACAGACTTTCCTATTCCTCTATTCTTCCCATTTTTTTTTCTTACTTTCACTTGCTGATTTAGCCTTGCTTGGATTATGCTGATTTTTTCTTTTCTTTTTCTTTTTTTTTAAAAAACAACCCTTGAGCTGCCTTTGACATTTGAGTTGCATCAGTATTCAGCAGAAATCAAATAAACAAGGATTTAACAGTTCCCCTTGTCTGTCTTAACCAGGGGTCTTCAAATTTGGCAACTTTAAGACTTGGGGACTTCAACTCCCAGAATTCCTCAGCCAGCCGTGCCACTTGGCAACTTTAAGACTTGTGGACTTCAACTCCCAGAATTCCTCAGCCAGCCATGCCACTTGGCAACTTTAAGACTTGGGGACTTCAACTCCCAGAATTCCTCAGCCAGCCTTGACTTGGCTGAGGAATTCTGGGAGTTGAAGTCCACAAGTCTTAAAGTTGCCAAGTTTGAAGACCCCTTGATCTTAACTCTTGAAAACTACATCTTGCCCCAATTGCTGACCCTTCCCTATTTTTCTGGTAGTTTTAAGATGTCTACCCATACTACCTTTTATTTATTTGTGACTTATTTATTCATTTTTTTTAAAAAAAAATCTACCTTTATTATTTCATAAGTAACTTAAGGTGGTGAACATACAGAATACTTTTTCCTCCTATTTTCCCCATAACAACAACACTGTGAGGTGGGTTGGACTGAGAGACTGGCTCAAGATCACACAATCAGCTTTCTTGCCTAAGGTGGGACTAGAACTCATCACCTCCTGGTGATTAATCCAAAGTCACCCAGTTGGCTTTTGTGCCTAAGACAGGACTAGAACTCACAGTTTCCTGGTGACTGGCCCAAGATCAACCAACCAGCTTACATGCCCAAGGTGGGACTAGAACTCTCAGTCTCCTGGTGATTGGCCCAAAGTCTCACAAACCTACTTACATCGTGATTGAGAATTTCACTAGCAAAACCTAAAATATTTTGACATCCGTTTAGCATAAAAGAGAGGCAGCTTGGTCTAGTAGTTAAAGAGGCATCAGGCTGGAAACAGGAGACAGTGAGTTCTAGTCCCTCCTTAGGCATGAAACCCCCCCCCCCATTCATCAATACATTTCACTGAAGAAGCTTCTTGGATGATAAGTGAAATGTTTTCAAAGAAATAAAACCATGAACGTCCAGCTTTCTTTTAAAAAAGCACATTTGGGTTTACAAAAAGTGTTGTTTCTGCTGTTGTGTATCCTGTCCCTTTTTATTTTGGACGGGTTCATTCTTAGCCATCTTAGGAAGGTTTTGATTGAAAAGGAACAGATTAAAAAACATCATATACACAAAGAGAAAGAGAGAGGGGAGAGAGAGAGTAGAGAGAAGGAAAGAGAAAGAGAGAGGGAGAAAGAAAGAGAGAAAGAGAGAAAGAAAGAGAGAGAGAGGGAGAAAAA
>NW_015410202.1:0-2034 GCF_001527695.2 Protobothrops mucrosquamatus
AATTGACAGTTGGGTGGCATAACTGGCCTACTTGAACTATGAATGTAAACCTTTACTGACTTCCAGAGTTTTCTGTGTGGAATTCCCTTCCTATCTCTTTATTTGAGGAATATTGGTTTCTATAGGAGATGATGAAATACTTTGGACTATAAAATCTTGCTTGACAAATGATTTCTACTATAAAGACTATTGATAAACATGTGAAAGAGATGGATAAAGACCAGGAAAAGATCATTTCCATGTTAAAAGCAATACATGAAACCATTCTTTCAGCTTGTGATAAAATAAGACATAACATAAAAGATCAAGATTCCAGCTTACATACACAAACCCAAACTTTGACTACAACCAAAGAAATAACAACGCAGAAGATAACAGAGGAAGTGGAACAATCAAATATTAAGACAGAGGACTCAATTGACCAACAAATACAGTTAATGGAAAATCCAGAAAAGGAAGTGGCAACACTGAAAATGGAAAAGACTTTCTATATAAATCAGAATAAATTTGAGAAAGAAGAACAGATTGAATGGAAGATAAACATATCAGGGCAATCATGGGAAATTGGAATAATAGGGAGACAACTTAATGAATACAAATGGGCTAGTCCTTCCCAAAAAGATGGCAATTAAATGGTCTCCTTTATTTCAAATAACATATATAATAATATATTTGACAATCTAAAAGTTCCAATATCTCAGGGGCTGCCACAAAGAAGAGGAAGTCAAGCTATTCTCCAAAGCACCTGAAAGCAGGACAAGAAGCAATGGATGGAAACTAATCAAGGAGAGAAGCAATCTAGAACTAAGGAGAAACTTCCTGACAGTTAGAACAATTAACCAATGGAACAACCTGTCTCCAGAAGCGGTGAATGCTCCAACACTGGAGGATTTTGAGAAGAGACTGGACAGTCATTTGTCCGAAATGGTGTAGGGTTTCCTGCCTGAGCAGGGGGTTGGACTCAATGACCTCCAATGTCCCTTCCAACATTATTATTATTATTATTATTATTATTATTATTATTATTATTATTATTATTATTATTATTATTATTATTATTATTGTTGTTGTTGTTGTTGTTAAATTTGTTAAGAAAAATGCAAATAAATGTTAACTAAATTCATTTAGTATTTGATGTTAGTCAAAAGATACACCTAATTATTGTTATTTTTTATTGTTATTGTTCTTTGTATTGTTAGCCAATTAAGGTGATATAACTGAGATTGACAGTCATCAATGTAACAAAAAATAAAGTACAATTCAGAACATAGAACATTATGAATGGAAAGGACTTGGAGGTCTTCTAGTCCAACTCCTTGCCATGGCAGGAGATCCTATAACATTCTGGACAAATGGCTGTCCAGTCTCTTCTTAAAAATTTCCAGTGATGGAGCACCCACAACTTCTGGAGATAAGCCATTACACTTAACTGTTCTCATTGTCAGAAAATTTATCTTCAGTTCTAGGTTGAATCTCTCTTTAAGGATCTTCTACCCATTGCCCCTTGTCCTGCCCTCAGGTGCTTTGTAGAATAGATTATCTCCCTCTCCTCTGTAATAGTCTCTCAAATACTGCAACACTACTATTATATCACTCCTAATCCTTCTCTTTGTTAGACTAGACCAGGGGTAGGCAACCTTGCTCTTTTATGACTTGTGGACTTCAATATCCAGAATTCCTGAACCAGCCATGCTGACTCAGGAATTCTGTGAGTTGAAGTCCACAAGTCAGAAAAGAGCCAAAGTTGCCTACCCCTGGACTAGACATTGCCTAGTTCCTTCAGTCATTTATCATATGGTTCAGCCTCCAAGCCACTCATCATCTTTGTTGATCTCCTCTGCATTCTTTTTAGGGTCTCAGCATCTTTTTTGTATCCTGGTAACCAGAGTTGGACCGAATATGTCAAGTGCGTTCTCACCAATGCAGTATAAATTTGTGCTGACACTTGATGTGATCTTGATACTGTCCCTCTGTTAATCACCAATGCAGTATAAATTAGTGCTAACACTTGATGTGATCTTGATACTGTCCCTC
>NW_015410203.1:0-2034 GCF_001527695.2 Protobothrops mucrosquamatus
CAAAGATCTTCAAGAGGACCTGCCAGCCTGAAAGTATGGATATTAAATATTGTTGAATATAATAACATGTAAAATGATATACATGTTGATTGGATTGGAGATGGCAAAGAGAATCTGTTTTGCTCAAGACTTGATTGAAAATGTTGGTTCAGTGTGCAGCTATTGGGGATGGGGAAGTAGATTTCATACTTTTTTTTTTTATTCCTTTGAGTCAGTCTAGATTCCTGATGATTACATGGACAAATCAATAGGACTTTTTGGTTTTATTTTGTTTGTTGTTTCAGAATTCCTTTGTCGTTGTCTTCTTCTTGGAGGGAGACTAATTGATCAAAGTCACCCAGTTGGCTTCTGTGGCTAAGGCAGGTTTAGAATTCAAGTCTTCCTGTTCTTAGTCTGGTCATCATAACATTTAGATCAAACTGGAGATACATAGTTTGGAACAACTATAAATCTCATTTGAACTTAAAAAAGGATTCAGAACGTTGGAACTTCTTTTGATCTATAACTCTCAATCTTGTCACTAGAGCGTTGGGTCAACATTTTTGGTTGGCTATAATGGAAAAACCATGGTGAATGAGCTGATGCATATAGATAGATAGATAGATAGATAGATAGATAGATAGATAGATAGATAGATAGATAGATAGATAGATAGATAGATAGATCCATACAAACAACAATGAACTATATCTATTTTATAACACAGCTGTAAATGATTGCTTCTTGCTTTAATGCTATACATAACCCTGGGGAAGAGATCTCTAATATAATAAAAGCAGGACTGTTCTTGGGATAGGACCATTTTTAGGCACCATTTATTTATTTTTGTATGTTTTTATTGTCATAGTTCCTCACCTTGCGGCACACTTTCCATGACTCCATCGGTCTCAAAAGATTCCACTTCTATTTATCCCAGGTAGATTTGAAATAGAAATGGGTTAGTAGGGAAGGAAGAATTGTATGCACTCTTCCTCCTGCATCTTGCAGACAGTTTAGATTCATGGGCATTTTTGCCTTCCAGGCTGCAATTCCCTATCCAGCAACAGAATTAACATTTCTAAGGACGAAAGGGGTGGGAGGTAAGGAAAGAAATGCATCTCTCTGGAAAGGATATTCATGGGATCCTCACCACTGGAGAGGGAGAAGGGAAATGTCTTTTTCATATATAAAATTTTTATTATTTTTATCATAAAAAAAAGAAATACATCACAGATATTACACAATGTTATATCCCATCCCCCCACCCCCCGGACTTCCCAAACCAACCTAGGCTAATATTCAAATACAAGTGAACAAATATTAATATCTCTAACTCCAAAGTCTAAGCTTAAACAATCCATCTCCTCCGTATTAATAAAAATTATTCATTTAGTTAGTTCTTCAAATATCCAAAATCTTTACCGTTTCAGCAAGATAGTTTAACACCATCCCTTACTTATACAAAAAAAAGAAAAGAAAAAAAAAATTCCCACGTAAAGTTAACAAATTAATTCTGTCATTTCATGAAGCTACCCTATAAAAAGTCATTTGGAACCCTTAATAAGATTTACAACTTGAATTACTTAATTATTCTTCAATCGTTTTCAATTATAACAACATTATTATATTTATAATAATCTTCCTTTTAATAAAAATTATTCATTTAATTAATTCTTCAAATACCCAAAATCTTTATCATTTCAGCAAGGTAAAAAAAAAAAAAAGGAGAAATTCCCATCTTCCATAAAGTTAACAAGTAAATTCTATCATTTCATCAAACTACACCTATAAGAAATCATTTTAATCCCTTAATAAGGTTTACAACTTCAGTTACTTAGTTATCATTCAATTATTTATAAGTCAAACAAATTCAATTGTTACAACATTATCATATTTATAATAGTCTTCCTTCGTCATTAAATCAGAAAAAAACCTTTAAGACATTTTTAACCCATCCGATAACATTTAATGTCATATTTATATCTAACTTTGGCTTTCTTTCTATACCAAATTAATATTAAAGCGTTTCGATTATCAAACCTCAAGATTTGGTTA